>NC_133470.1:129788914-129850222 GCF_048565385.1 Saimiri boliviensis
CGAGAGTTCCTTGGAGTAAACAATACAAATTTGGAGATGAATCACCTTCCATCTCAGGATCATGGCCTGTGAATGGAACAGTGGGGTAATGGTGGTGGAGGGTGGAAATTGTGGATGTATGGAGCAGGCGGTTTGCTCACCTCGCACACTGAGGGGTGATGCTGGCAGTAGCTCTTAGGTTTCCTTCAGACTTTTGCTTCTGCTCCCCTGTCCAGTGACATCTGACTCTCACCTCCCAGAAGACTCCTGTTCAGTGTTAAATTGGCTTCATCACCAAATTAGGTATTTGTTGCTGGACTTGGTAGGGGTAGAATCACATAAGACCAAGAATAGATCTCAGAGCTCTGACAAAAGTAATGACAGGAAATGGATTGTGTAAATGTGTCAGGGCTGGGCTACTGGAACAAAGCAAGGGACTCTGTGCAGGGATGGGGGGAGTATTTGCAGCATGGCTCCAGTTGGATGCAGGACATCCCATCTCTGGCCTCGTGTATGAGTGTGATCCAACTGATGGCTCTAATGAGACCACATTTTCTAATTTCAACAAATAAACCCTTAAAAGCTTGAAGGTTTGGAGATAAAGCTTTCAGTTGAAACAATAATAGCTGCCTTTGGCTGCCTGCCTCCTTTGTGCCAGGAACTTTCTGTTATCTCATTTAAGCTTCTCGGCAACCCTGTTGAGACAGACAGTGTATCCCATTTTGTAGAGAGGGAAACTGAATTTCAGAGACATTAAGTAACGTGTGTAAAGTTTCACAACTTGTAAGTCGAGGCACTGGGACTTCAAGCCAGGGATGTCAAACTCCACTGCCCATGAAAACTCTATTTTGCTGCCTTCCAAACAAGCAATCTAAAATGCATTCTGCAGATGACCCAGTTCATTAGACCAGCTGCAGCCTTTGCAACAGTTTAGTTGTTATCCTGCCTTTATTCCTATTATCTCATTTTTAAAAAAATGAAATTAATAATATAATTTATAGAGCAACTTAAATACCAGGTGCTGCGCTAAACACTTTCCACACTTTGCCTCATGCATCCTTCATGACGATCATTCTATGTATAAGGATATTGAGGATCAGAGAGGTGAAGAAACTTGGCCAAGGTCATAAAGCTAGGAAGTGACAGAGTGAAATTCAAACCCAGGGCTGGCTGAATTCAGAACCCATGTCTGTGCCCTACAACACAATGCAGTGGGGAAGACAAATGTGGTCTTCATTCTAAATGGGTTCCTCTCTGTCAGCCACAGCTCTATCTCTTTCTCACCACATGGGGTAGGCCAGCCCCAAGCACAACTCACACTTTTAAGCCCATGTACCTTAGGCCACTTCCTCAGCCTAGAATACTTGCCCTCACTCCTCTACGTAACAAGAGGCTATTCTATGCTACTCGATTAAGGGTTGAGTCATATGCCTCTTCTCAGGTGGAATAAATTGCTCTTGTTTTTTTGCTTCTATCTTTTTTAGCGTACCCTTTATTTTGTCTTTCTGTAGAGTTTAGCTCATTGCTGACCTGTCTCCCTTACTAGATTCCCAAGCTCTTGAGGGCAGGCACCAAATTCTATTCACTCTAGCTCCATGGTGGTTTACCCACAATGATGTAGTGGATGATCAATACATGTTTGTGAGTTGACCAAAGGACTGGCTGAGAGATGCCCCAAATGAACAGACAGATGCATTCATTTGTGGCTGGATCCTGGAGCAGTCACACAGGCTACGCATGTGGACTAGACTGGCTGGGAGAGTCTGGAATCCCCTGGGCTCATTTTACTAGGCTGTAAACATAGGAGGCACGTCATAGGGTACAGGTGATATCTGCTCAAGACCAATTCTAGGTCCATTCTGTGGTCTGTACTTTAGAATTCATGTGAAGGGGCCAGGCTCTCCTAGTTTGTTTATGTTGTGCCTTCTCATTCATGGAAGAAAGGGCTTCCCTGCCTCCCTTAGGAACACAAGATTCGTTCCCACATGTCACTTTATCTGCTTCTGGCTATTCTGAGAGTGTCCTGAAGGAGTATGTGCTCTGTGGAGACAGATCGTGATGTCCTGAAGCATTTTTTTGGATACTTTTTATCGAGGCCACCATGTTATGGATTCTCAACCACTTTATCTCATTTTATGTTATTAATCTCTGCCACAACGTTTTGAGGTGGGTCTGAATGTCCCTGTTTTGTAGCTGAAGAAACTGAGACTTAATGAAATGTCTTGCCCAAGATCACACAACTAAGTAAGTGGCAGAGGCAACATTCAGTGTCAGGTCTGTCTGCTCCCAAAGCCTGGCATCTTAACAGAAAATACATGGGAGAAACACGAACTGCCCCCTCCACCATAAAATGGAAAGGATTGTATTTATAAAATGGATTACATATTTAAGGTGAGATGTTTCTTAATTATTGTTCACCTTTAATCCCCCAAGATGATTTTTTAAAATGGCAGAAGGAGTTGGGAATTAAAAAGTACAACTCCTCTATCAATTATTGATCTGAATGCCCCCATATCAACACCCTCTGACAGATACCTTTTGGAGATGACTACAGATTATTTTGCCCTTTCTGCTCCATTTACAGTTCGGGTGGGTAAGTCTCCAAGATGTCATTGAATTTGTAATAGTCACACATCAAGTTAATAACAAAACTCGCTTAGAATACTGGTATCCCATACTACCCCGCCTGATTCTTGGCCTTGCTGGGGTAGCTGCAATAGTCAGGAGTCCTTGCACTGCCAAATTGTAGCCCAGTTTTCTTTCTGCTACATCATCCTACCTCATGGCATCAGTGAATACATGTTTATAAATGGTAGGGAGGAAGTGGAACATTATTGCACTGTGAGGTAGAAGAGGGGACAAACATGTACCTCACCACCTGTACTTATTTAGGTGCAGGTAAGAGTTGGGGAAGAAGACCTTTGGTAGGAGAGCTGAGGACCATTGGGGCTCCTGTGGATTTAGCAGCCTGGGTATCTGGGAGGAGTCCCCTTTGGCTCTGGAGAAATGGAAGTGGGGCTGCCAGGGGACAGAGGTGCCCCAGAGGGATGCAAATAGTTGGCCTCTTGAGCTTTTATTCCTGCTTAGTTCTCAGCTAAAGAGTCAAAGGCAGAGGGGCCCTCCCAGTGTACTGGCCATGAGCGTTAAGAAGGCTGAGGCTTAAGGCCATCATGGAATGTAGGGGAAGGGGAAGGTGGTGATGGGCAGAGCACAGGAGGCTGAGCCTCCATCTCCCTCCACCAAGAGGTGAGTTGGCTCGCTTGGAGGGGAGTGGCGGTAAAGTGAGATTGTGGGAAAATGTATAGAGCAAGGGGGAATAGGAATGAGATTATGGGGATATGGATGGAACAGGGTGGGATAGGAATGAGATTGTGGGGATATGGATGGAGTGGAGTGAGGTATAAGTGCGACTGTGAGCATATGAATGGAGCAGGGGGTATATAATGAGATTGTGCGGATGGAGCAGACAGGGGATAGGAATGGGGTTGTGGGGAGTTGGATGGAGCAGGGGGGATAGGAAGATTGTGGGGATGTGGATGGAGCAGGGGAAAAGTAATCAGATTGTGGGGAGTTGGATGAAGGAAGGGGCATAGGAATGTGATTTTAGGGAGATGGATGGAGGGGGGGGACAGGGATGGAGTTGTGGGGAGATGGAACAGGGGATATAGGGATGAGATTGCGGGGAGATGGAGTGGGGAGATAGGGATGCGATTGTGGGGAGATGGATGGAGGAGCAGGGATAGGAATGGGATTGCGGAGATGTGGATGGAGCAGGGGGAAGGGTCTAGAGAAGGGCAGAGCTGATGGGAGTGATTCTGGAAGGACAGCATGCCAAGGCAGATTCTGGGCCTGGCAGCCCCGGGAAGGCTGCACTGGGCTTCTTGCAGTGGGTGGTGTCTTGTCCCCCATCACCCTGCTAGCTTCATTAGAGTCCCAATCTTCATGCCCCCTGCCACATAGCCCAGGGTTCTGTGTGAAACCTGTGGGTCTGCAGTTCCTGCCAGGCTTCCTGTCCCTGTCACTGTAGATGGGAGCCCTCCAGCCTGGCCATCATGCCTCTTCCCCTCTTCCCTGTCCTTCTGCCCCACACCCACACAGCTCTGTGCTCCTTTCCCTGAGGTAACAGCTCTGGCTGCTGCACACCCTGTCTTGTCAGCCCAGGGACCCCCTCTTCCCTCCCCAGCAAATTCCCTCAGATCTGCATGAGCATTCTTTTTTTTTTTTTTTAAATCCCAAAGTTTCTTCATATGTCCTGGCTTCCAAGTTGCTTCTCATGCTAGACATCTGCTTCCTGGTCTTTCTGAAGTAAGGAGCAATAGTTCAGAGTCCTCGCACTGCCAATTGTATCTAGTACAGTGGTTCTGAGCCGGGAGCAGTTTTGCCTCCCAGGAGACCTTTGGCAAGGTCTGGAGATATTTTTGGTCATCACAGTGGGTTAGTCACCACTGGTGCTACTGGCACACACTTAGCTGAAGCCAGGGAGCCTCTGACCATCCTCTAATGCACAGGACAGATGCCAAGGATAAAAATTATCCTGCCCAAAATGTCAATAGCACTGAGGTTAAGAAACCCCACTCTATTATATAGCTATAGATCTGCAAGGTTAGGCTTGGAAATTGCCAGGTGCTGAGCCTTTAGGCACTGAACTTTCAGGAGCAACTGCTCTTTCCTTTCCTCACTTGCCAGATGGGGGCTGGGCGTTGCCATGAAACAGCTACAACTTGGGCAGGAATCTATGGAGAGAAAGGCAGGGGGAGATTCCTCCTCCCCAAATTTAATACCAACTTTTAGAGAAAGCATTGCACTTCAACCGTTAAATGCCTTTGTGCCTCTACAAGATAGTGCCAGTTTTTTTTTTGTGTGTGTGTTTTTTTTTTCTTTTTTGTTTCTTTGTGTTTTTTTTCCCCCTTGGAAACAGAATAGTAACTTATTATTCTCGTAATTTATAAAATGCACAGTTTCGTGTTGTGAAAGTTGATGCATTAAGTTTTGGAGTCTTCCCCTCCTCTGTTTCATGTTCGTGAGTTGTAATACTTCTTTGAATATTGGAATATTTGCTGTGTCAGCAAAGTACTGTAGTGGTGGCTCTGTCCAAAAAAAAAAAAAAAAACCAAACAAACAAACTGATTGCCTTTCTTTTAATATAAGGTTAATGAATTCTTAATTTCTTAAGGGTGTGCTTATTTATCAGAAACTGGCTCAAAGAGTTGCTTGTTTCCTTTGACCTGAGTTTTTTAGGATTTTTTTTTCTGACTAAGCAATGAAGATTCTTGCCAACAGATTTAAATGGTCAGTCTAATCTCTTTTTTTTTCCACCCTTGCCAGTTTCTTCCATCTGCTCCCAGTTGTCTTCAGAATGGGGGAGCAGAACCACTCTCCCAGGAATGAGCTTCAGCACAGGATGAGAGCAGAGGTTCCCGGAAAGAAAAGCTGGCACTCCCAGGCCTACGCCCTTGGTGCTGTTTCCAACTTTATGTCTACTTTTCTGACCTTTCCTATCTATAAGGTTGTGTTCCGGCAACAGATCCATGCCATGGCAGTGTCAGAGGCTGTGAGACAGCTTTGGCACGAAGGTCCTCAATACTTCTACCGGGGAATCTACCCTCCTCTTCTCTCCAAGACGTTGCAAGGGACTCTTCTGTTTGGGACTTATGATAGCCTGCTGTGCTCCCTTTCTCCTGTTGGGCCACACACTCTGGGACATCGCTGGGCTGCAGGGCTCATGTCTGGTGTGGTGGAGGCTGTGGCACTCAGTCCCTTTGAAAGGGTGCAAAATGTGCTCCAGGATGGTCGCAAGCAAGCTCGCTTCCCCAGCACCTTCAGCATTCTCAAGGAATTCAACTCTTACGGTCTTTGGGGGCGCCTGTCACTGGGCTACTATCGTGGTTTCTGGCCCGTCCTGGCCAGGAATAGCCTGGGGAGTGCTCTATATTTTTCTTTCAAGGACCCGATCCAGGATGGCCTGGCAGAACAAGGCCTTCCCTATTGGGTTCCTGCCTTGGTGTCTGGTAGTGTCAATGGAACAATCACCTGCCTAGTTCTGTATCCTCTGATTGTGCTGGTCGCTAACATGCAGTCCCATATTGGATGGCAGAACATGCCAAGCCTGTGGGCCTCTGCCCAGGATGTGTGGAACACTCGGGGCCGAAAGCTGCTCCTGATCTACCGTGGAGGCTCCCTGGTCATTGTAAGGTCAAGTGTGACATGGGGCCTCACTACGGCAATCCATGACTTCCTGCAGAGGAAGTCTCACTCCAAGAAAGAGCTGAAGACTGACTAGCTGCAGAAAGTGTGGCCGTGGCAGCTTTGGTATTCTAAATCTGCCCTGGTGGGTTCTATACTGCTTACTTCTTTGGCTCAGTTGCCTAATACAGCCATTCTTTAGCATCTGTAAACTCAATGCATGGGAGAAGTTCCTGACTACCAACCTGTTGAGCATGGACAAAGCCCAATAGGATTCCTTAGTCAAAAAGAAACGTTTGCCCCAGTCTCTCCACAGCTTCAGTAGCCTCAGAGCCAGGAGGCCTTTAAATAACCATGTAACCCAGATTAAGTGTCATTCCTTTAAGGAATTCCTTGATAATAAGAGGAAACTTAAAAAGATGAGCTTACTTAGCACTGTGAGCTCTGTGACCCCTCTAGGTGTCCTCCAGACCGAAATGAGTGGAACTCCAACTTCAAAGAACTATGCTTGACTCTTAGGATGGGCATTTCATAAAACTTCTCAGATGGCTACATATTTTTTAATATTGTTCACTTCCTCTATCACCACCCCTCACTTCTCAAGGCTGTGGATCCTACTTTCAGGGTAGCAGCTGTGGCTGGAAATCCTAAATTAGTCTTGCTTAAACTCATCATGTCCCACAAGAACTAGTGGGGCTGGAGATGGGAGTGAGAAGAGGTATGGCCCATGGGTGGAAAGAATAAAAACTTTGAAAGAAGAGATTTAATTACATGCAAAATAGAAACATTTAATATTGTCTGCTTGGTGTTATCTGCCAGGATATTTCTGAGAGCAAGGTGATAACATTGCCTAGAAACTGTTTGAATTTCTCTAAGAAACCTGAAAGTGAAGTGACCATATCTCTTCACAAATAATTGCATATTTTGTTGATGTGGTAAATGTAGTTGCTATGACATAAAGATCAGAAATCTTAGCCTGTCATTCAGAGCCATTCAATATATGGTCCTCATATAACTTTCAACATATTGTCACTCCACTTACATAAACCCCAAACACTAGCCAAGGTGAACTATTCTTCTCTCCCCAAACATTCCATGAACTTTCCCATGGCCATATTTTGGCCCACACTATTCTTTCCACCTGCAGTGTTCCTTCTTCACATGCCAGTCTACCAAATCCTTCCAGTTTCTCAAAGCTCAGTTCAGAGGTCACCTTCTCTATGTAGCCTCTTGATTTCCCCCAAATGAATGTGACATTAGTCTCTGCGATGCCCCTTTCTCACAGCACTTCATACCTGGTACTGATTCCATTATGTTACTAATCTCATGCGATCCTGTGTTCTTGTATTCTTCAATACCTCTTACTAGACTGTAAAACTTATTGAAAGCAGGGATTCTTGTAAGCATTTTTAAATCTTCCATTGTGCCTGGGTGCTCAATAATGTTGGTTGAATTATTGAATTAATTATCAAGCTGTGATATGGTATATCCTCAGGGTGCTGTCCCTTGTACATGAAGATAATGTTATTGACTCACTATCAGCAAGACACATGCCTTTGGGCTGTGTTTTTGTTTTCTTTTAATAGTGGATTTAGTTTTGTGCTAATGATAATGATGCTGCTGCTGATAATAATAACAATAAAAAATTACTTTCAACTGGAATATTTGATGAGTTTGTGTTACTGATGTCATGTTTGCTATCAGCACCAGTTCATAAACTGAAATTTCATAAACAGAATCACACTGTATAACTGTCCCATTTGTTTCAACTCTGGGATTTTGAAGATTTCCAAGATAACGTGTGTTATAGATTTCCCTTACAGATATCTTGATAATGCCCTCTACTTGCATCTCCTTACTGAACCAAATTTGTCCTTTATTTGTCTTATGTGGTTGTAGATTTAGCAGTGAGAACTTCCCACTGAACGCCACAGAAATTAAAGACACAGTTGTTGGAGGTATGATGTCAGAGAGCATTTGCCGCCAAGGTTGGCAGAAAATGGCTGGTCCGAGAGAGATGAAGATGAATTTCCACATCTGTAGATCTGGATGTGTTGGGACAGTACTCAACTTGTGGATTCAAGGAAGTATGAACACAGAGTCTACATAATGAAGGGAAAAAGATACATTTATCTCCCAAGTACATTGTTGATTTCTACTTATGTCACTGTGTCCATCCATTTCCCTTTCTTCATTTTAACATCTTATTTAGAAATAATTTCAAACATGTAAAAATGTTGCAAGCATAAATAAAGCTTAAAGAACACCCATGTACCCTTTACCCAAATTCACCTGTAATTAACGTTTCTCCCCATTTACTTTATTACTTGTGCCCTCTCTCTATACACACACAGGATATTTTTTCCCTGAACTATCTGAGAGTTGCATACATCAGTTTTCGATATTACTAGATTCAATGTTTGTAGATCCAAATTCTTTTTTAAAAGACTGTGTTTTATCTCTGTGACAATGGCACAGTTATTACAGAGTATTTTAAAATGAAAACTCACATGGTATATGTGATACTGTGAAATATATACTTGGTCTTCGATCCTGTTTCCTGGCATACAGCTCCTAAAATCCTTAGAGTTTCCCAAGTGATATTCTTTTTGTATGCTAATGATTGACTGATGGCTGGCAGCCCATGGTTGCTTCAGGATGGGAACTGGTCACCAGAAAGACCAAGGCACCATTAGGGGGTTGGGACTTAACAGCCTCATTCCTGATCTTCAGGGAGAAGAGAGGGGTGGAAAGTTAAGTTGATCACTAGTGGCCAATGATTTAATCAATCACGTCTATGTAATGAAGCTTCCATAAAATCCCAAAGAACCGGGTTTGGAGAGCTTCCAGATAACTGAACAGGCGGAGGTTCCTGGAGGGTGGTGCCCCAGGGAGGGCATGGAAGCTCTGAGCCCCTTCCCCAGTACCTCACCCTATCCATCTCTTCATCTGTGTCCTTTGATATGTCCTTTATAATAAACTGGTAAACATTAAGTATTTTCCTGACATCTGTGAGCCTTTCTGGCAAATTAAACCCAAAGAAGGAGGTCATGTGAACTCAAATTTGAAGCCCATCTGTCAGAAGTTCTGGAAGCCTGGATTTGCAACTGGTGTCTGAGGGGCCTGGGAACAGTCTTGTGAGACCTAGTCCTCAGCTTGTGGGATATAATGCTATCTCCAGGTAGATTGTGTCAGAATGGAATTGGAGAACACCCAGCTGGTGTTCGCTACAGAATTGATTGCTCACTTAGTGTGTAGGAAGACCCCACACATTTGGACATCGAAATCTTCTGTGTTGATTGCTGTGATGTGAGAGCAAAAGAAAAAGTTTGCCTGTTTTCCCTTCAGAGTGTGTTTTAAAGCTAAACTGGTAATAATTGCTTAAATTCACTGTATTTGTCTTTATGAAAACTTTAAATTTACATTATGTATGTTGAAACTTGAAGCTATGCAATTATCAACATGGATTTACAACTAAAGCATGTTATAATTTAAATAATTGAGTTTTTCAAATTGGTTCGTATAAAATCATAGGCAATATTGTAAAATTATTCAGACCTGTCAACTTTTTCCACTTAAATCTTCTGAGCAAAATTTAAGAAGGTAGTCATTTTCTGGTAATTTTAAATGTCAATATTAATATTTAGTTTGGTGATGTTAATGTGGCTATACTTTCTGATATTAAAAATAACTCTTGGGAGTTGAGATTAATAAAACAAGGAGTTAATAAATATCTATATCTGTTTAAAGACATAAAATATACAACTAAAAACTACTTGGTATACATAAAAGACAAAATATACACTAAAACTACTTGGTATAAAAAGTTAAGGAAAAAGAATAAAAAGTAACCATACAGCACAATATATGCATGATACATATTTTTATCTAAATATAAACTATAGCAACTTTTCTAAAGCTCAAGGTGAAATAATAAGTAACCAACGTTTTATGACAAATCATTATATGGTTTACTTAGACTTAATTTCACTTTTAGAATTGATTTTTAAACATTAAATGGCATTATAATTTTACTGGGATAACTACATATAGTGTAGTATATTGAAGTTAATAAAATAACGTTGCGTATGAGAGAAAAAGCATAATAAATCAGAAACAATATAAAAAGCTTTTATAAAAAAATAAGATAAAAATACCATATTTCTCTAGTTTGTTCACTTGCCAATATCTCTGATTCTTTCATATCATCTTGCTTTCCTCAGATCTTTTACTGCCCTCTCCCTCATCATTTCCAATTGGTGACCTTGCTTTCTATTTAATTAAGAAAAGAGATACATTCAGAAGAGAATTGCCTTTTTAAAGAACAATTACAAAGACATTACCCATGTAGTAACCAGCCAGGGCAAGAAATGGAACTTTTTAATAAACTACTCCTCTCCCCCCACCACTGATGACATCCCTCCCTCCATCTTAGGGGTAGCCCCCATGCTGACTTTTGTGATAATCATTTCTTTGCTTTTGTTTATAGGTTTTCTTCCTTATAAGCATCCCTAAAGAACAGTTTTGTTTTACAGATGTTTGAACATTAAATGCTTTTTAAACTTGGAATTGTGACGATCTTGTTTCACTCCGCATTGCTTGTGAGACTCATCGATATTGTAGATAGCTGTAGTTGATCTATTTTTATTGTTGCACAGTTTACCATTGTATAGATATACCATAATTTATTCATGATAACTTTGAGGGACGTTCTGGTTGTTTGCAGGTTTTATTTTTACGGTTTATTAGTGTTATTGATATATAGTAATTGTATATGTTTATGGGGTACATGTGATATTTTGATACATGTTTACAATGTGTAATGATCAAATCAGGATAATTGGGATATCTATCAGCCCAAACATTTATTCATTTATTTTTGCGTTCGGAACATTCCAAATCTTCTAGCTATTTTGAAATACACAATAAATTGAATACTGTGGTCACTCCGTTGTGCTACTGAACACTAGAATTTATTCCTTCTCTCTGTATTTTTGCATGCATTAACCAATCTCTCTTCATTCACCCCTCTGCAGTACCCTTCCCAGCCTCTGGTAAACACAGTTCTACTCTCCATCTCCTTGAGATCAACTGTTTTAGCTCCCACATATGAGCGAAGACATGAGATATTTGTCTTTCTGTGCTTAGCTTATTTCACTACACATTTCACTTTACATAATGTCCTCGGAGCTCATGTATGTTGCCACAAATGACAAGATTGCGTTTTTTTTTTCTTATAGCTGAATACTATTAAATTGTGTACACATACCACATTTTATTTATTCATTTATTTATTGATGGGCACTTAGATTGATTCCATAGCTTGGATCTTCTGAATAGTGTCGCAGTAAACATAGGAGTGCTGATATCTCTTCAAGATACTGTTAAAAAATTTTTTTTTCGGATATATGCCCAGCAGCGAGATTGCTGAATCATAATGGTAGTGCTATTACTAGTTTTTTGAGGAACACCCATACTGTTTTCCATAATGGCTGTACCAACTTACATTCCCACTAACAGTGTATGAGAATTCCCCTTTCTCCACATCCTTGCCAGCATCTGTTATTTTTTTTGTCTTTTTGATAATGGCCGTTTTAACTGGGATGAGATGAAATCCAATTTTTGACTGTTACAAAACAGTGCTACCATGATTGATGTTGTACACAGGTATTTCTAAGGCATTTATGTAAGAATGGAATTACTGGTTTATGGAATATGAGCACCTTCAGTTTAATTGGATGATGCCTAACGTCCTCATGGCGTGTACCAATTCACATCCTTAATAGGCCGGTTTAATAGTTCTCATTGCTCCACCTACTGGCCAACACATGGTATTGTCAGACTTCTTAATTTTTGCCTATATAGTGGGTGTAAATGGCATCTCATAATTTGATTTTCCTGATTACTAATAATGTTGAGCATCTTTTCACATGCCAGTTGAACATTAGGATTTCCTCTTCTGTGAAGCATTTATTCTAGATATTTATCATTTTTTTCTGTTGGGCTGTATGACTTTTTCAAATTAATTTGAAGTTATTTAATTTTAGTTCTTTCTTTTTTATATGCGTTCCATACAACTCTCCCCACTTCGTCACTTATTTTTCCATTGTAATGATTTCTTTTGACTAACATAAGTTCTGAATGTAAGTTAGATATCAAAGTTATCAATCCTTTTTTATGGTAAATGCTTTTTGTGTCTTTTCAACGAAATCTTTCTATACCCCAATATCATAAAGATATTCCTTTATATGATAACATTTAAAATTTTTATGGTTTAGATTTTCACATTTAGGTTTGTAATATACTTGGAATTAATTTTTGTGTAGAGTATGAGAATAGAGGTCCATTTTTTTCTTATGAATATCCAATTGTCCCAATATCATTTGTTGAAACGTTTTTCCTTCTCCCATTCAGTTAGAATGGCAACTATGTCAAATACTAAGTGTTCATATATTATTGGGACTATTTCTGACCTGTCTGTTCTATTCCACTAGTTTATTATCTAGTCTTGTGCCAATACAGCATTGCCAGTCTATCATTTCTGGGCATTTGTATTGGTTCCAAGTCTTTGCTATTGTAAACATTGCCACAACGAACATACATGTACATGTGTCTTTATAATAGAATGATTTATAATCCTTTAGGTATATATCCAGTAATAGGATTGCTGGGTCAAATGGTATTTCTATTTGTAGATCCTTGAAGAATCGCCACACTGTCTTCCACAATGGTTGAACTAATTTACACTCCCACTAATAGTGTAAAAGTGTTCCTGTTTCTCCACATCCTCTCCAGCATCTGTTGTCTCCAGATTTATTTATTTATTTATTTATTTATTTATTTATTTATTATTGCATTTTAGGTTTTGGGGTACATGTGATGAACATGCAAGATTGTTGCATAGGTACACACATGGCAGTGTGGTTTGCTGCCTTCCGTCCCCTCACCTGTATCTGTCATTTCTCCCCATGCTCTCTCTTCCCACCTCCCCACCCCCACCCCTCCCCCATTTCCCCCCAACGGACCCCAGTGTGTAGTGCTCCCCTCCCTGTGTCCATGTGTTCTCATTGTTCAACACCCGCCTATGAGTGAGAATATACGGTGTTTGATTTTCTGCTCTTGTGTCAGTTTGCTGAGAATGATGGTTTCCAGGTTCATCCATGTCCCTACAAAGGACGTGAACTCATCGTTTTTGATGGCTGCGTAATATTCCATGGTGTATATGTACCACATTTTCCCTATCCAGTCTATCATCGTTGGGCATTTGGGTTGGTTCCAGGTCTTTGCTATTGTAAACAGTGCTGCAATGAACATTCGTGTGCACGTGTCCTTGTCGTAGAATGATTTATAATCCTTTGGATATATACCCAGTAATGGGATTGCTGGGTCAAATGGGATTTCTATTTTTAGGTCCTTGAGGAATCGCCACACTGTCTTCCACAATGGTTGAATTAATTTACATTCCCACCAACAGTGTAAAAGTGTTCCTATTTCTCCACATCCTCTCCAGCATCTGTTGTTTCCCGATTTTTTAATGATTGCCATTCTAACTGGTATCTCAATGTGGTTTTGATTTGCATTTCTCTGATGACCAGTGATGATGAGCATTTTTTCATATGTTTGTTGGCCTCCTGTATGTCTTCTTTTGTAAAGTATCTGTTCATATCCTTCGCCCATCAGAAAAAGAAATAAAGGGCATCCAAATTGGAAAGAAGGAAATCAAATTGCCTCTATTTGCAGATGACATGATTGTATATCTGGAAGACCCCATCATCTCAGCCCAAAGTCTCCTGAAACTGATAAACAACTTCAGCAAAGTCTCAGGATACAAAATCAACGTGCAAAAATCACAAGCATTCCTATACACCAGTAATAGCCTTAAAGAGAGCCAAATCAAGAACGAACTGCCATTCACAATTGCTACAAAGAGAATATAATACCTAGGAATACAACTAACAAGGAACGTAAAGGACCTCTTCAAGGAGAACTACAAGCCATTGCTCAACGAAATAAGAGAGGATACAAACAGATGGAGAAACATTCCATGTTCATGGTTAGGAAGAATCAACATCGTGAAAATGGCCATACTGCCCAAAGTAATTTACAGATTCAACGCTATTCCCATCAAGCTACCAATGACCTTCTTCACAGAACTGGAAAAAAAACACCTTAAACTTCATATGGAACCGAAAGAGAGCCCGCACAGCCAAGTCAATTCTAAGCAAAAAGAACAAAGCAGGAGGCATCACACTACTGGACTTCAAACTATACTACAAGGCTACAGTAATCAAAACAGCATGGTACTGGTACCAAAACAGAGATATAGACCAATGGAACAGAACAGAGGCCTCAGAGGAAATACAACATACCCACAACCATCTGATCTTCGACAAACCTGACAAAAAGCAAGCAATGGGGAAAGGACTCCCTGTTTAATAAATGGTGTTGGGAAAACTGGCTAGCCATGTGCAGAAAGCAGAAACAGGACCCCTTCCTGACACCTTACACCAAAATTAACTCCAGATGGATTAAAGACTTAAACATCAGACCTAATACCATAAAAACCTTAGAAGAAAATCTAGGCAAAACCATTCAGGACATAGGTGTAGGCAAGGACTTCATGACCAAAACGCCAAAAGCAATGGCAACAAAAGCCAAAATAGACAAATGGGACCTAATCAAACTCCACAGCTTCTGCACAGCAAAAGAAACAGTCAGTAGAGTGAATCGGCAACCAACAGAATGGGAAAAAATTTTTGCAGCCTACCCGTCTGACAAGGGGCTGATATCCAGAATTTACAAAGAACTAAAGCAGATCCACAAGAAAAATGTCTTCTTTTTAGAAGTGTCTGTTCATATCCTTTGCCTACTTTTTGATGGGGTAGTTTTTTGTTTTTTTTTTTTTTTTTCTTCTAAATCTGCTTTAGCTCTTTGTAGATTCTGGATATTAGCCCTTTGTCAGATGGGTAGATTACAAAATGTTTTTCCCATTCTGTTGGTTGCTGGTCTTATTCCTCTTTATACTCTTCATGATACTTAATACAATCTATTGCACATAGTGGATAATACAATAAGTATGTTTTAATTGACTTGAGATGAGAGGGATGGTTTAAGTAGAGGTAGCATTGATAGTATTATGCTTTGTACCAAGTACCATGCCAAAGTTCCGCAAGAATTATCTGATCACACAGTTCTGTGAGATAAGCACCATTTTTAGCCTTATTTGTCCAAGAATTCATAGCCAGTAAGCTGTCAAATCTGGACCAGAATCCAAATTCCTCTGGCTCCAGATTCTTTGCTCTTAGTCATTGTGCTATAGTACAAAAGAAGGTGGGAACTCAAACATTTTCAGTTTAGAATATGATTCATGGATGAATTTGGCATGAAAGGCTAATTTTTATTTCCTGAAGGACATAGCAGCTAGGTTAGGGACTATATTGTGGAAGGCTCTGAACGCCAGGCATGGTAGAAGAAGTTACCTCCTTTCCGTAGCTCTCCATCTGCACCAGTCTAGATCACCGTCTGAGGCCCAACTCAAACACTCCTTATTATTTGAAGACTTCCAGGATCTTCCAAGTTATGATGAATTGTCCCTGCTACCACAGCACTTTGTTCATACCTTTGTTATAATACATAATCTATCCTTCCTTCCTTCTTTCCTTCCTTCCTTCCTTTCTTCCTCTTTCTTTATATATCTCTTTCCCGCCTTCCCCATTTTTCCTTTCCCCTTTCTTTTCACCTTTCCCCTTCCCCTTCCCCTTCCCCTTCCCTTTCCCCTTCCCTTTCCCTTCCCTTCCCTTTCCTTCCCTTCCCTTCCTTTCCTTTCCTTTCCTTCAACAGAGCCTCACTCTGTTCCCTTCCCTTGCCCCTTCCCTTTTCCCTTCCCTTCCCTTCCTTCCTCCTTTCCTTTCCTTTCCTTTCCTTTCCTTTCCTTTCCTTTCCTTTCCTTTCCTTTCTTTGACAGAGCCTCACTCTGTTACCCAGGCTGGAGTGCAGTGGCATGATCTCGCCTCCCCTGGGTTCAAGCTACTCTCCAGCCTCAACCTTCAAGTAGCTGGGACTACAGGGGTGCACCACCATGCCTGGCTAGTTTTTGTATTTTTTGTAGAGATGAGGGTTCACCATGTTGCCCAGGCTGGTCTCAAACTTCTGGGCTCAATCAATCTGCCCACCTTATCCTCTCAAAGTGCTGGGATTATAGGTGTGAGCTGCTGCACCTGGCCAATATGACTTTCTAAATGGAAATAGTTTGTGGCTGTGTCTGTCTTCTTCACATTTTGTAAACTCCTTGAGAGTAGGCATTTTATTTATGATTGTATACCTCTTTTTATTTAGCAACTGATACATAGTAGATGCTTGTCTTACTCCATTTTTTGTTGCTATAAGTGAATACCTGAAACTCGACAATTTACAAAGAAAAGAGGTTTATTTAGCTCATGGTTCTACAGGCTGGGACGTTTAAGATTTGGCAGCTGCATCTGGTAGCTTCTGATGAGGGCCTTGTACTGCATCAAAACATGACAGAAATGGAAGGGAAAGCAGTTCCCTGCAAATACAGTAAAACAGAAAACACAAGAGGCAACCTCACTTTATAACAACTTGCACTTGCATAACCAATCCAGTCCCACAAAGAGTAAGAATTGACTCACTCCTCCCAGACTGCTTTAATCCCTTCACGAGAGTGAATCTTTAGTGGCCCAGAAGCCTTTTAAAGGTTCCACAGTCTCTCAACACTGTTACATTGGGGACTAAGTCTCAATATGAGCTTTGGTAGGCATAAACCATATTCAAATTATAACAATGCTCAATAAATGTTAGTTGAATTAAATGTTTCATTGGGAGAATATAGACATGAATAAGGCATGGTTTTTTGCCCTCAAGAGAAGCCAACATTCTATCAAGGGAAACAGTACATTATTCCATATGAGAAGCTACACTAGTGACATGTATACAGTATATGGAATTCAGCAATCAATTAGAAAACACAATAGGAAAAATAGCCCATTCATGATATTCCCAAAATCTTAAGGCAGCTAGGAGGATAGCTAACAAAGATGTATAAACCATTATACAGAAAAGTATAAGATTCAACTAAAAGAAATTTAATAAAAATTAGAAAGTGGAAGAGTATGCTTGTTAAGAACTACAAAAGGTCTAGAATTGGACCCTATTTACAAATTTACAAATTAGCCTGACACACACAGTTTCATGTATTCTGTCAGAAAACATGAGAATCTTGCATGAGAGGCAAAGGACTTTATTACTCAGAAAAAGCAGTAGCTAGAACTTCTTGTCAGCTTGTGTCTTTTCCCATTGTCCCCCAAATCCCATACAGGCAATGCAAAGAATCAATGATGGTTGGCTGCACAGTGGGCTGCATTACAGGAAAGAAAAAATATATTTGGAGGATCCACTGCTTTTATTGAAAATGCAAATAAGCCTGTTCTTTGTGATGTTTTCTCATCCTTCAGCGTTTTTTACTGTAAACGTGGTCCTGAGAATGGCCAAGGTAAAGAGTCATCAGTCCCTTATAGTTTTGGCATCCCCAGCAAGAACATGCATGAATGCTTAGGGACCATGATGGGTTGTATTTCCCAACAATACTTCATTTGTATGTGGGGAGACTTTAAGTCAGAAAATTGGTAAGTCTTCTCAAATTAATACATAAATCCAATATTGTTCCAATCAAAATATTAACAGGCCAATTTTTTGTGGAATATGACACTTTAATTACAAAATTGGAAAAGGCACATAAAGTAAATTGGTATATGAAAAAAGTGACATTGAAAAGGAGTGAAAAAAGGATGAATAATTTAATAAATGTGATTGGGACACTTGTTTCCTTCTTGAAGAAAAATCTAGATCCATGTCTTATACAAAATAAAGTCTAGATGTATAAAAGACCAAAGCACACAATCAAAATCTTAAAACTGATAAAAGATTATGTCCTCAGAGTAGAGAATTTCCTAAACAACATCAGAAAACACAAGTTTTAAAGGAAAAGATTGATATATTTGATTCCACAAACATTGTATATTAAAAGACATGAGAATTAACATTAGTATTAAAAGATGAGCAATGATTGGTACAAGCTTTTGGGAAAACTAGTTGGCTCTATCCACTGAAGCTGAAACTATGCATTTCCTATGACCAGCAACTCCGCTTCTTGGTATATACCCAAGAAAAATGCATATGTTTATTCACTAAAGACATTATAAATATTTTGATGACAGCATTATTTGAAATAGCCCCAAACTGAAAAAAAAAAAAAACAAGTGTCCACCAACAGGAGAATAAATAAATAAATTGTGGTATATTCATACATCAAAATGTAGCACATAAAGGATAATAAACTACAAATTCACAACATGGATGAATCTCACAAACCTAATGTTGAGTAAAAGAACCCAAACACAGAGGAGTATATACTAAAAGATCCCAGTTATTTAAAGCAGAAAAGAGGCAAAGCTAATTGTCAGGAGAGTGGTTATCATCCCTGAGCATAGGGACTAGATAGGGGCACAAAAGAAGTTTGGGGGCAGGGGACTGGTAATATACTGTGTCTTGATCTGAAAGCTGTTTATATGGGTGTCTTTACTTTGTGAACATTTATCAAGATATACACCTAAGATATGTATGTATGTATGTATATTGTACTTAAATAAAACATTTTGAAAATCTGCCTAACAGGATACTTTCTCACCAGTAGATTTGCATGCATACTGAAAGTCATATTTTTCCACAAACAGGTTTATTCCAGTTATATTAGTTGTAAATTAACACAATATGGATGCAAAAAAGGAGATCAGCTCACCATTTCTATTGAACATAGTATTGGAAGTTCTAGCCAGAGCAATCAGGCAAGAAAAAGAAATAAAGGGTATTCAATTAGGAAAAGAGGAAGTCAAATTGTCTTTATTTGCAGATGACATGAATGTATATTTAGAAGACCCCATTGTTTCATCCCCAAATCTCTTTAAGATGATAAGCAACTTCAGCAAAGTCTTAGAATACAAAATCAATGTGCAAAAATCACAAGTATTCCTATACACCAATAACAGACAGAGAGCCAAATCATGAGTGAACTCCCATTCACAATTGCTGCAAAGAGAATAAAATACCTAGCAATACTAACAAAGGATGTGAAGGACCTCTTCAAGGAGAACTCAAACCACTGCTCAAGGAAATAAGAGAGGACACAAACAGATGGAGAAACATTCCGTGCTCATGGTTAGGAAGAATCAATATTGTGAAAATGGCCACACTGCCCAAAGTAATTTATAGATTCAATGCTATCCCCATCAAGCTACCATTGACCTTCTTCACAGAACTGGAAAAAAACACCATAAACTTCACATGGAACCATAAAAGAGCCTGCATAGCCAAGACAACCCTAAGCAAAAAGAACAAATCTGGAGGCATCATGCTACCTGACTTCAAACTATACAACCCAATCAAAACAGCATGGTACTGGTACCAAAACAGAGATATACACTAATGTAACAGAACAGACGCCTTGGAAGTAATGCTACACATCTACAACCATCTGATCTTTCACAAACCTGACAAAAACAAGTAATAGGGAAAGAATTCCCTGTTTAATAAATGATGTTGGGAAAACTGGCTAGCCATGTGCAGAAAGCTGAAACTGGACCCCTTCCTTACACCTTACACTAAAATTAACTCCAGATGGATTAAAGGCTTAAACATAAGACCTAACACCATAAAAACCCTAGAAGAAAACCTAGGCAAAACCATTCAGGACATAGGCATAGGCAAGGACTTCATGACTAAAACACCAAAAGCAATAGCAACAAAAGCCAAAATAGACAAATGGGATGTAATTAAACTTGAGAGCTTCTGCACAGCAAAATAAACAATGATTAGAATGAACCAGCTACCAATAGAATAGGAAAAAATTTTTGCAAGCTACTTGTCTGACAAAGGGCTAATATCCAGAATCTACAAAGAGCTAAAGCAGATTTAGAAGAAAAAAAAAAAACAAAAACAAAAAACTACACCATCAAAAAGTAGGCAAAGGATATGAACAGACACTTCTAAAAAGAAGACATTTATGCATGCAACAAACATGAAAAAATGCTCATCATCACTGGTCATTATAGAAATGCAAATCAAAACCATATTGAGAGACCATCTCACACCAGTTAGAATGGTGATCATTAAAAAATCTGGAGACAACAGATGCTGGAGAGGATGTGGAGAAACAGGAACACTTTTACACTATTAGCGGGAGTGTAAATTAGTTCAACCATTGTGGAAGACAGTGTGGCGATTCTTCAAGGATCTAGAAATAGAAATACCATTTGACCCAGCAATCCTATTACTGGATATATACCCAAAGGATTATAAATCATTCTATTATAAAGACACATGTACATGTATGTTCATTGTGGCAATGTTTACAATAGCAAAGACTTGGAACCAATACAAATGCCCAGAAATGATAGACTGGATAAAGAAAATGTGGCACATATACACCATGGAATACTACGCAGCCATAAAAAGGATGAGTTCATGTCCTTTGCAGGGAGATGGATGAATCTAGAAACCACCACTCTCAGCAAACTAACACAAGAGCAGGAAACCAAACACCATGCGTTCTGACTCATAGGTGGGTGTTGAACAATGAGAACACATGGACACAGGGAGGGGAACATCACATGCTAGGGTGTGTTGGGGTTGGGGGTTAGGGGAGGGATAGCAGGGGGTGGGGAGGTTGGGGAGTTATAACATTGGGAGAAATGCCTAATGTAGGTGATGGAGGGATGGAGGCAGCAAACCACCATGGCATGTATGTACCTAAGCAACAATCCTGCAAGATCTGCACATGTACTCCAGAACATAAAGTATAATTTAAAAAAGGAGACCAGCAACAGATTTAAAGAAACTTTTTTCAAAATACATTGCTGACCAATAATTATGTACAGAATATGTGAAGAACCCCTAAGAAGCAATACTTAAAAAACAAACAACTTAAAGGAAAAATAGGTAAATGACCTGAAAAAGTACTTCACAGAAGAGGAAATATGTATAACCAGGAAACTTCTAAAAAAGATGTTCATCCTCGTTCAAGTCCTTTGCAGCGACATGGATGAAACTGGAAACTATCATTCTCAGCAAACTAATACAGGAACAGAAAACCAAACACTGCATGTTCTCACTCATAAGTGGGAGTTGAACAATGAGAGCACATGGACACAGGGAGGGGAACATCACACACTGGGGCCTCTCAGGGATTGCGGGGCTGTAGGAGATCAGTCAGGGTGGTGGGAGAAATTATAGGAAAGACGTAAACCTTCTTGGAAGGTCAGGAGGTTTTGCAAAGCTTTGGGGAAGAATAAGCTGCAGGTGGCTCTTCTTATCCTGAGGCAAAGGGTGAGGAGTAGGTACAAGGGAATGTAGGGGAGTTTATCTAAATAGCTTGTTTACTCATGTTGTCCTAAAACCGACCTTTGATCATCTGTGCATAGGACTGCACTCTACTCAGGGGATCGACAATGATAGTCACCCACAAATTGTGTTTGTTCCAGGCCTTTGTCATACAATCTGTACTAAAATAAATATGAGCATCTCTGGCTTATTGGGGCCACACTTTCTCATCAGTGGTGCTAAGCCGTGCAGTTCCATAGCCATGCTCACAGGCAAAATACCTGTGTCTGCATACTCGTTTCATCTGTCACTCAGCCAGAGTCTGTGGGACAGATTCAACAGCTGATGCCCTCACATGAAGAAAGCTGCAACAGATCACAATGGAACCCTCGAAAATGAAGGTGAAGAGAGTGTGCAGTCAGGAAGTCAGTAAGTAAGTCATTGGTGCCCACTTGGGATTTCCAAGTTTAAGGGTATTGTTAAAGCTAGGGTTTCATCATAGGACAACAGTTATCAGCACAACAGATAGTACATAAAAGTATTGAGACAGCTGCTTGAAACTAGCAGAGCCTTGGTTTTGCAGGCCCAATTAAGGGACCTAATGCAAACTGTTGTTTGCCATAACCCATGGCTCCTGGAAGAAGGTACACTAGACATAGAACTCTGGGAACAAGTAGGGAGAAATCTTAAACAACATCATGCACAAGGGCAATGGGTCTCAGTAATATCTTTAATGTTATGGGCCTTAGTCAGGGCTTCTTTGGCCGCACTCTACACAGAAGAGCCGAAAAAGGGAAGGGAGGAGGAACCGTCACCTATCTTACCACCTCCTTCTCCTTCAGCCCTGCAATTACTGGGTAAAAGTGCCACAGAGAAAACAGAGGTTCTCCCTGAGACCCTTCCCCTATACATTGAAAAAAGGACAAGGGAGACACTACAGCTATGGGACCCTGTCTTAGGCAAGCAGTATCAGAAGGGTAGCTCTTGTCCTGCCTGGTAATGCAAGATTGACAAGACAATCAGGTATATGAACCCATTTCTTTTGATGCTTATAAAGAGATAAGAAAAAGCACTAGAGAAAATGGAGCTCCTGGCCCATTTATGAAAGGATTAATTGAAGCCATAGCAGACAACTTCTGTATGACTCCATGGAACTGGTCAGTTCAAGCTAAAACAACCTTAAAGCCCAGTCAATACCTCCTCTGGAAGTCAGAATTTGATGAGTTGTGTGAACAACAAGCCAACCAGAATCAAGTGGCTGGGCAAGACAGAACAGCTGTTATGCTCCAGGGGAGGGGTCCCTATGCCAATAAACAACAACAATTTAGTTTCGTTCCCCAAGCCTATGTATGAGTGGCTTTGTGCACTCAGGGCTTTGGGCCAAATTCCCAAAAGTGGAGTTCAGCAGGGATCTTTTATAAATGTTCAACAGAGGCCTCAGGAGCCATTTATTGAATTTATCAATCAGTTAACCCAGGCAATTAAGAGACAAATCAGTCATGCCCAGACTGCTGATATTGTTGCAGCTGGCTTATGAAAATGCTAATGTCGACTGCCAGCAAGCAATGCAGGCAATCAGAGGAAAGGCAGCTACAGTCAGATAACTTATACAAGCATGTAAACTGGTGGGGACTGAAACACACAAAGCCAAAATATTGGCTATGGCATTAAATCCTCCTAAAGTGAAAAGGGGAGAAAACCCAAATTGTTTTCTATGCAGAAAGCCAGATCATATGAAGCAGGAGTGCCTCAGTAGTAGAGACTGAGGTAACTCAGGAAAAGAACTCCCTGCTATATGCCCCCGATGTAAAAAGAGAAAACATTGAGCAAATCAATGCAAGTCCAAATTTGATGAAAATGGCAACCCTCTAAGTAATTGGAAAAGAAAATTCATGAGGGACTGGCCCCTATCCCTTCTCCAAACTGGGGCAATGCCAGATAGAAAGTCCTCTCTCTCAGAGAAGTCACCGTTGGGAGCACAGGACTGGACTTAATCTGCTCCAGTGAATTAGTGCTAAAAGAAGGAGAAAACCCTAAAAGGGTTGCAACCAAGATCTGGGGCCCACTGCCTCCAGAAACAGTAGGATCAGTCCTAGGGCAATCAAGCCTATCCAGTAAAGGAATTAATGTGCTCACTGGGGTAACTGATAGTGATTATCAAGGTGAGATATTAGCTATGATGGAATGTAAAGTTCTGCATGTTTTTCCCCCTGTATCAAAGAATAGCTCAGTTACTACTCTTATCATACTGGGTCCCCAACGTCCAGGGAAAGGAAAGGGGAAAGGGAAGTTTTGGAAGCATGGGAGCCATAGGAGTATATTGGAACTAATTAATCACTGAGAACAGACCCATGATTACCTTAAAAATTATAAATGAAAATTTTCCTGGCTTATTGGACACAGGGGTGGATGTTTTAATCATTAGTGATTAAAACTGGCCAGAAACTTGGCCTTGGGTCACTTAGAAACAAAATTGTCAGCATCGGGGAAGCACACACAGTCAAGCAGAGCACGTGCCCCCTAACATATTGTGATTCAGAGGGAAGAAAAGCAGTTATACAACCTCTAATCATGCCCAACCCCATTAACTTTTGGGGAAAGAACCTATTAACACAATGAGGGGTCACTTTGTAGTCCCTTCTAAAATAATGGTCACTGTTATTAATCCTCCCCTACCCCTAACCTAGGTCTTTCAAGACCTAGTTTGGGTAGAGCTATGGCCTTTAAAAGACCCAGTTTGGGTAGAGCTATGGCCTTTAAAGGAGATAAATTACAACAAGCCCATGAATTAATTGAGGAGCAATTAAAAGCCAACCATATAGAACCATCTAACAGCCCTTAGAATTCACCCATTTTCATCATTCCCAAAAGGTCTGGCAAATGGAGACTTCTGCATGACTTATGGGCTATTAATCCTAATCTGCAACCTATGGGGCCTCTTCAATAAGGGCTCCCTTCCCCCAAGGTGATTACTCGAGATTGGCCTATAGTCATTATTGACTTAAAAGACTGCTTTTATGCTATTTCCCTTGCAGAATAAGACAGAGAAAAATTTGTGTTTACAATACCAGCTATCAATAATGAAAGGCCAGCTCATCAATTTCATTGGAAAGTGCTTCCTCAGGGGATGCTGAACAGTCCTACAATGTATCAGTATCATGTAAATCAGGCTTTGCTCCCCAGAGAAAAGAATTTCCTAATTGCAAGGTTATTCATTTTATGGATGATATTTTACTAGCAGCCCCAATTGAGGCAGTATTTTTAAGTTTATATGCCTCTGTCCAAAGGAATACACAATTAAGAGGTTTAATCATAGCACCTGAAAAAGTACAGATGTCTTCTCCTTGGAAATATCTTGGATACATACTAACTTCCCAGTCAGTAAGACTGCAAAAGGTTAAATTAAATGCTAGCAACTTACATACCTTAAATGATCATCAAAAATTACTGGGCAATATTAACTAGCTTTGCCCCATCTTGGACATAATGACTGATAAATTACAGAATCTGTTTTCTATCTTAAAAGGCAATACAGCCCTAGATTCTCCCAGATGTTTAACCCCCATAGCAAAAAAAGGAAATTGAGGAAACAGAACAAGCTATTTCTCAGAGACAACTAGATCACATAGACCCACTATATTCAGTCCAATTGTTTGTTTTTCCTGCTAAACATTCCTCAACAGGATTAATAGGACAGATAGCCCCAGGGCTATGCTTCCTAGAATGGGTTTTTTTGCTCACATATTGGGACTAAAACACTATCTCCCTATATCCAGCTAGTTATTAAAGTCATCTATATGGGCCTCAGATGATGCAATCTGTTGCTAGATTATAACCCTGATGTTATAAGAATTTCCTTCAGTAAGGATCTAGAAATAAAAACAGCATTTGACCCAGCAATCCCATTACTGGGTATATACCCAAAGGATTATAAATCATTCTGTTATAAAGACATGTGCACATGTATGTTTATTGTGGCACTGTTCACAACTGCAAAGCCATAGAACCAACCCAAATGTCCATCAGTGATAGATTGGATAAAGAAAATGTGGCAGATATACACCATGGAATACTATACAGGCATAAAAAAGGATGAGTTCATGTCCTTTGCAGAGACATGGATGAAACTGGTAAACTATCATTCTTAGCAAACTGACACAAGAACAGAAAACCAAACACTGCATGTTCTCACTCATAAGTGGGTAGTGAACAATGAGAACACATGGACACAGGGAGGGAAACATCACATACCGAGGCCTCGTGGGTAGGGGATAGGGGAGGAATAGCAGGGGGTGAGGGGATCAGGGAGGAATAGCATTAGAAGAAATACCTAATGTAGATGATGGGGAGATGGATGCAGCAAACCACCACCATGGCATCTGTATACCTATGTAACAAACCTGCATGATCTGCACATGTACCCCAGAACTTAAAGTATAATAAATAAATTAAAAAACAAGAATTCCCTTGAGTAAAAAGCAATTCAAAGCAGTCCTGCCCCTATCTCTAGATGTTCAGATGATAGCATTCTCTGATTATGCAGGCCATATAGAACATGCCCTTCTTGCTGCCAAACTACTTCAGTTCTTATCTGATACTCCTATAGTTCTACCTACAAAAGTAGTTCACTCACCCATACCTAAGACTTTAATGCTTTTTACTGACAGGTCTGGTAAAAATGGAAAAGCAGCTATCTGGTGGGAACTGCCTAATTCCTTCACTCGATCTGGATTCACCAGCATTCAAAGAATTGAGGTTGGAACTCTAATATTAGCCCTGGAAACCTTTTCTGCTCAGTCCATCAATATTGTTAGTGACTGCTTATCTATTTATTGCAGAACATTGAGACAGCCCTCGTTAAGTCTATTGTCAAGCCCACCCCGTGCGCCTTTTTTCTTCGACTTCAGCAACTGCTAGATCAACTTACACATCCTATTTTTATCACATATATTCGAGCCCACAGCTCACTGCCTGGCACACTGGCTTACAGTAATGATCAAGAAGACCTGCAGGTTATGATGTCACTGCTTGATCAAGCCACCGAATTGCATAATTTTGTTTTTGCCAAAATTACAGAAACTTAACTAAACTATTTCAACCTACCCTAAGACTAGCTAAACAATTATTTTACAATGCCCAGATTGCCAGCTCACAGACATGTCCCTTCCTTCAACAGGTGTTAATGCTAGAGGACTAGAGCCTAATCAGTATGGCAAACAGATGTTACACATATCCCTGAATTTGGAAAACTAAGATATGTACATATATCCGATGATACCATTTCTCACCAAATTAGCACACATGCTTTTTCTGGAGAGTCCACTGGATATGTTATTAAACACCTTCTTTTAACTTTTGCATTTATGGGGCAGCCCATAAAAAATAAAATTGATACTGGTCCAGCTTATGCCAGCTCACAATTTCAATAATTTTGTCATACATGGAACATCCAACATTTCACAGTCATCCCGTATAAGCCCCAAGGACAGGCCATAGTAGATAGTGCCCAATCTACCCTTAAAAATATGCTCAGAAAACTAAAAAGGGGGAACATGAATAAGGACCCTGCAATATTACTAGCACAAGACTTATTTATACTTAGTTTCTTAAATTTAAATGACAAATTTTAATCAGCTATAGAAAAGCACTTTGCTAAAACCTCTCAAGACATAAAACCCACAGTTTTATGGAAAGATGTGAATAGTAATGTATGGTGTGGTCCAAACGATTTGTTGACATGGGGAAGAGGATATGCTTGTGTTCACACCTCCTCAGGCCCTCTTTGGATTCCAGCACAATGCATCAAACCTTACCATGGCGTGGCTAGGACTCAACCTGGTACCAGAAATGAAGGAAATGACCCTGCAGGACTTGCAGCCCTGGACAACGTGGCTTCCTTGGACAACACAAGCCCCAGACATTAGCTGGGGAATGCTGAAGAAGACAACTCAGGAGGCTGAGCAAATCCTGCTCCAGACAGACACCATTCACTCCAGATAATTTGTTCCTTGCTGTTGTACACTGCAAATCTCGTAGGGTATTAACCTTTTTTATTCTCTCATTTTGCCTGCAACCCATTCCTCCTATGCTCTACTAGGCTCATCTCTTATATCTGCCTTTTTTTCTTCCCTGTTACCTTACCTTCTTCCCAGCCTCTAATAACATAACTGCTTGGCTAGGAGGAATTGACTTAGCCCCAGTGGGGCCCCTCATTAACGGCACACGTTTGACTAAGGTACCAGGTAATACTACATATCATTCCACTATCCTTCCACTGTGTGTAAGTTATAAAAGTTCTAACCCTTACTGTATATCCGTGTAAACACAATTATGGCTACATCAAGGCAAAGGAAATGTCTTAACATTCTTGGTTGCAGATAGCCTTAAACCAGGCAACACAGCCAATGCCACTTTCCCCAACATTCCTGTCTATGCTAAAGAATGAAGCTGGGAAAGTAATGGATTCCACTTTGGCGGGGAGGTCTGTCATGGGGGACAAGCCTGTAGCCTCAAGTTAGGCAAATATAACATCTTAGACTGGAACCCCATGGCCATTTGCAGGGTGACCATACTGATATCCATGTCCATCGTGGCATCAATCACAGTTTCATAGCCATGTCCCGTTCCCCTTTGATTTGGGCCAATGGGGGGATGGGATATCCCAGACCCCAAGTAGAGTTCATGCCACATCAAGACACTTTATGGTACCTGGGACATCTTAGCACCTCCCTTAACACCTAGCATGAGACATATCCTAATTCTAGTAACAATTATACATGGCCTTTATCCATAATCACACAGATCAGTGCCCAATTTGCACTACCCATCCATATGTTTTCCTTCTGAGAACCAATATTCCCATTATACCTGAAAACTCCATGTTTGTGACCAGAGGTGCAGGGAAAGGCTTGGTTTGCCTCATGTATCACTAATTATAATATATCTAATTTAAATATTCCATGGTACTAAGGAGACAATCTGAGGCATTCCTACCAGTCAATTTGACACATTATTTGCAAGGTTCCTCTGCTCTTGCCACCTTAGACCATGCCCTGTCTCAGGTCAGACACAAAAGATTCACAGGTACACTTATAGCCTTTATAGTCTCAGCCATAGTCATCTTCTCGTGTTGCTGTGGCCTCTATTACTCAATCAGTACAAACAGCTACTGTTGTAGATAACTTGGCCAGAAATGTGTCTAATGAACTTCTCCTATAGCAGAGTATAGATCCCTTCTACACCCAGTTTGTTTGGACTTTCCAACGCCTGAAAATAGAAAGGGCTAAGTCACCCAAACAGCAAACATGATGGCCCACCCCTCCCCCATGGAGCTCTGTCCCAGGTAGGTGCAGCACCACTACCGGTGGTTAGCTGGAATTCCAGGACAGTAGGTCTTATCCTGTGATGTGTTGTGGAAGTGGGGCCCATAGACCATGGCTGCTTGGTCCCTGGATTCAGCTTCTTTCCTAGGAGTATGTACAGGGGTCTAACCTCCTGCTTTGCCAGAGTTGCAGCTACTTTTGCCGGGAGGCCCAGACAGCTAGAGTATCTAAATTTCCTGGTTCTCCACACACTCCTGCTGCCCTTCAAGGACTCCACATAGCTCTGTGTGTCAGACTGAAGGCCCTGATGGAGTGGGCTCATGAAGGGATCTCCTGAACCTGAGGGTTGCAAAAATCCATGGGAGAAGCATAGGTTCCCAGGGCGGCACATTCACTCACCACTTCTCTGGGCGGGGGAGCTTCCCTTGGCCTTGCGTCACTCCTGCATGTGCCATTATCCTGCCTTGCTTTTCTCCATTCTCCAAGGGTCAGTTATTTCCTTGATTAATCCCAATGTGAGTACCTGGATGTTTCAGTTGAACGTGCTATATTTACTCACCCCTTCCATTCCTTTCTGTGAAAGCCACGCATACCAGCTGCTTCTAGTCAGCCATTGTGGCCCTCCAGCCTGGTTTTCTGTCATTATAGATCAATGTGATTTCTGTTTCCAGGAGCAAAATGAAGCCTTGTTTGAACCAGTGATCCAAGTATAAGACCACATCCCCCACATCCCTTGGGGTTGATAGGAAGCTCCAGATACCCACCTCTCCATAGACCAAACTTCAAAATCCTGCCACCCTGATCTTCCTTCAATCTATTAGAACTCGACTAATGATAACATTTATCTCTATTTGTGCCAGTCACCACAAGAATCCCAAGACACCTCTCAACTCCTACATTCTAACCTCCACAAGGTTGTGTCCCCATCCCCTCTTTAGTTCACTCTCTCATTCCTCCCCTACTAATAAACCACAATGCACCATCGGTAATTCCTCCCCTACAAATAAAACACAATGTATCCTCGATAATTCCTCCATATTCTAAGCCTCTTTTCTGAATGGCCCCTTCCCTGAGGACTCTGGATCCCCTGAAGCCAACTCACAAGGAGCAGATGATTTTTCTCTCCTACCATTACTGTGCCACAGATCCTAAAGGTTGTGTAAGTGACTTTCCTGCTTCTCATTGCTGCCTTTAGATAGCAATCCCTTTCCCACTTCCCTAAAAACTTCCAGCTTTTGTTAGCTAGTCACCAACTAGCTCTTATTGCTGTTGTCAGAAATATTCTCCCCTCATTTCTCAGACATTTTGTCTCTGAGAACATGGTCATTCTTTTTTTTTTTCTTTTCTTTTTTAATTTCAGCTTTTATTTTAGACTCAAGGGGTACATGTGCAGGTTTCTTACATGGATATGTTGCATGATGCTGAGGTTAGGGGTATAAATGAACCCATCACCCAGGTAGTGAGCATAGTACCCAATTGGTAGTTTCTCAAACCCTTTTCCACTCCCTCCCTGCTAACTCTTGTAGTCCCCAGTGTCTATTGTTCCCTTCTTTATGTCCCTGTGTACTTAATGTTTAGCTCCCACTTATAAGTGAGGACATGTGATGTTTGGTTTTCTGTTCCTACATTAATTCACTTAGGAAAGTGGCCTCCATCTGCATTCCATGTTGCTGTAGAAGACATGATTTCATTCTTTTTTTGTGGCTACATAGTATTCCCATCTATTATTGGTGGGCATTTAGGTTATTCCATGCCTTTGCTATTGTAAATAATGCTTCAGTGAACATGTGAGTGTGTGTTATCTTTTTAGTAGAACAATTTATCTTCACAAGGGACATTTCTGGTGTTTTCAAATTTCAATATCCCAGCCCGCCTTACATGTTTTGAATTTGTATCAATGATTTACTGGCGACAGATTGGAGAAGAAACTTTGAGGCACTCAGTATCTATTTACAAGCAGGGAACATTCCTTCCAGGAAGACCTGCCATTGATTAACTGTTGATTCTTTAACATTTCAAGTGTAAGGTTTCATTTGTTAAATGTTCTTTAAGTTTCAAAGTGTGCTTTCCCTTTGCTAATTTTTCCCAAAGGTTGTTATTGTTACCATTATCTAATCTGCCCCTGTTTGTCAGGTTTGGAAGAAAGTTGGTGCTCAGATGGTGTTACCTCCAGCTCGCCATTCTAGGCACCTGTGCAGCCTTTGCTCCCACCATCCTCGTTTACTGCTCCCTCCACTTCTTGGCTGGGGCTGCTACTATTGGCATCTTTACAAATACTATTTTATTAAGTAAGTCAACACTTCAGATCCACATTTTCCAAGCCTTGGCTTTGACATTGAAACTCTACCTTTGTTTGAAGCTAAATCTTGTTTGTGTTTTCGTTTAGCTATAGAGTGGACAACTCATCGATTCCATGTGATGGCATTGATATTGACACTTTGTGCAGTGGTATTGGACCTATAACTCTGGGAGGCCTGGCTTTTGTGATTTGAGACCAGCACATCCTCCAGTTGGTGATGTCTGCACCATGCTTTGTCTTCTTTCTGTTCTCAGGGTATTAAGCTTGCATTCTTCTTTCGTCATATGAGGTCCTTTCTGGGGCTTTAATTTGCACCTCCAGCATCTGGGAAACGACATTTTCCTGCTGCAGACTCTCTTTGGTGCAGTCATCCTCCTGGCCAATTGTGTTGCACCTTGGGCACTGAAGCACATGAACCGTCGAGTCAGCCAGATGCTTCTCATGTCCCTACTGGCAATCTGCATTCTGGTCATCATATTGGTGCCTCAAGGTGAGAAAAGATCACAGGTGGAAGAAAGAAAATGCCTTTTCCTCTTTTCTCAGGAATTGTACTGGTCTCACCTTTCTGAAGAGCACCAGATAGCAGGCCTCTGCTTGAGTGGAGCACCTCTTATGATCCTTGATTAGGAGAGAGAGCTTGAAAAGCTGCTTCAGCTGGGCCCCCCTTCACCTGTGAAGAAGCCCTCTCCACCACGGGAACGCAATCTGTCGAAGTCTTCTTCAACCCTTCTGTGACCCTGGGTGATGAATTGCCACTTGTTTGCTGAAATTCTTTCTTGTGTAAGGTCCAAGAACTATCTTTTGGGGTCTGGATCAGGACTGGTTACCTTTTGGCCTTTGAGAACATGGTCATTCTTAATGGTAGTTGCCCTGTCTTAATTCTTAGTGAGTTCAACATTGATCATTCTAAAGCTAGGCATGGTGGTACTCACTATAGTCCTAGCTACCCAGAAGACTGAATTGGTCTCAAACTCAGGAATCTGAGCCAGCCTGGATAACCTAGTAAAACCCCCATCTCAAAAAAAATTATTCTAATAATCTGACAAATTAGCCCCTTCAGTTCCTTGAACATTTCTCCTCTATGACATTGTCCTCAACTCCATCTCAGTTGCTCACTCATGTACTCACTCATGTAGCCATCCCCTAGCCCTGCCACTATAATTTTTGGGAACCCCTCTGTAATCTCAATTTCAAGCATCCCTCTTTCTGACCATACTCCCCTCTCTTTTCAGCTCGCTCACTTTGGACCCCATTTTCTTTCAACCTCACCAGAATCTATAATCCATTGACCTTGTCAGATTTTTACTATCTCCTCTTCCCTTTATTGTCTTTTTTCTTCTCCTTTTCTAGCTTAGATGTCATGCTCAGTTTTTAAAACCACTCCTCTACATATACCCTCCACTATCCTGCCCCTCTCTCTGTGTTGCTTCGCAAAATCACAACCCCTGGCTAAATCCATCTACATTCCCATGAGCCTGCACTCACACAGCTAAACTGGCTAGGGAAAAGTTTACAACCACATGACTAATTTCAGTTTAACTTCATGACCATGACTCCAACCAGACTTTAATACTGCAAGGCAATTATGCTACAGGTCCCCCGTCCCTTAACTTTCTGACTTTTCCAAGTTATTATTTTGCAACTTCTTTTTCCTCAAACTTCCAACACTGCCTCCATATCTTAAGTAACTCTTCCACTGCTTCCTATTCACATTCCTCCTGACTGGGAGAGACCTCCCAACTGAGGTCTTCAGCCACCTCCCACAGGTGCATTCAGGCTGGCAACAGTCCCGTACCTCCTTGGGATGGAGCTCCCAGAGGGAGGGGCAGGCTGCCATCTTTGCTGTTTCACAGCCTTCACTGGTGATACCTCCATGTACTAGAACATCTGAGGTGACTAGGGACTGGAGCGGACCCCCAGTGTACCACTGCAGCCCTATAGGAAAATGGCTAGACTGTTACATGGATGCCTGTTCCCATACCCTCCTCACCAGGCAGGTCATCCAGGCCTGGAACTCCAGCTATCCCCTGCCAGAGCTATTGAGCCAGTAGCAACCCAGCAACTTCCTAGACAGAGTCCCCAGGGGCAAGTGAAAGCATTTCTGTCTCTGCCTCTGCAGTGGAATTGTCCTTGCTAATCTAGGACTATCAAAGGAGCAGAGACCCTGAGTATCTTATTCATACCTCCAACAAGCTACAGTCAACCCAAGGAGAGGAGACCAGTTTGTCTCGCATAGGTCCCACACACTCACCGCTGCTTGTCACCAGACAGGGAACCCATAGCTTGGGCCTATAGCACAGGAACTCTATCCTGGGCTGACTGCATTGAGCTATTGCTGACCCACGCTTCTCTGGGGTGCAGCCCCTAGGAGACAAGCAAAGTGGTGAAGCAGCAACCCAGATAATGTGGAGCCCAGAAAGGTTGGTACATGAGCATCTGTAGCAGAGCATGGCCAAGCATGGCCATCCTTTTAAGCTTGACATGCTTCCATAAGAGACTTTAGCACTAGGGGAACTGTTGGCCCTGATATCTGCAGTACAGTCTTGCACATCAGACAGGGCTAGTGTGACCTAAGCACTCCTTGGTCTGCTATCCTCTCCAGGGGCCCCAGCCTGGTCATATCTGCTTACAGGGCAGTCTTGTGTGCCCTGGGGGTCCACACCATAGCTTCTGTGCTGGTAGATTATGCCTGAGTGGTGGAGAGCTTTAGTGAGGTGGCTCCTATGGCTGTGCACCAACCCACATGTTAACTCCCCATAATGCAGCTTTCCCCAAGCCCATGGCAACCCCCTACATCACTTTGCAGGCATCTGTCTGTGCAGGTGGGTTTTGCTTTACTTGCCCTGCCAGCATGTGAGAGTGCAGTAGGCCCCCCCAACTCCTGCTGATTCCCACTGGAGATAGAGCTTTGGTAGGCACAGAGCCATCAAGCCTTGCCTCAGTAGAGAACAGGGAACATGGGATCTGCCCATATCCTGAGTGATCTCCCCGCTCCTCACAGCTGCTTTGCCTCTGCCACTGTGGCAAATGCCTACAGGGAGGCAGGCACCCCTGCATCCACTAGCACTCGGCTACAGCTACCGCCCCCAGTATAGCAGACTCCAAATGTCAAGGAGCCAGAGAACAAAATTAGGACCCAATACAAATCCCCCAGAGATAGAGCATGCAGTTCAGGGGTTGGGAGCTGAACGCTGGCCCCATAAAATCTTCCAGAAATGAAGTCAGTTGGCTGAATCCACCTAATACCACAATCAAACTCTCAAGGTCATCAAATAGGATAAAAGATTTAAAAAAATCCAAAGATCAGCAACCTCAAAGACTGAAGATACATAAGCCCACAAAGATGAGAAAGAATCAGTGCAAGAATGCTGAAAATTCAAAAAGCCAGAGTACTTTCTTTCCTCCAAATTTCTGCATCACTGCTCCAGCAAGGGTTTGGAACTGGGCTGAGGCTAAGATGGTTGAAAATGAAGAAGGAAATTAAGCAATAGCAATAATAGTAAAACAAAACCTTATAATTTGTAGTTGCTATATAATAAAGTAAATTTTGCTGTGTTGTGTGCTGTTTAATAAAATACCTCCCCTGCTCTGTTTAAGGCAGAATAACTGCCTTTCTGCAAACCACTGAACCTTATCTATCCTCCCTACATTCTTAGTAAAGTTCTGAGGCATCTAGAAATTCCTGGTTTTCTTGCTGACCAGCTGCAAGGTCACAAAGCAGATAAATTCAAAACTGCAAAATGTGTTTCTCAAGATGTTACTTTTCAAGTGTAAAGTTAATCACAAAACATGTCACAAGTTAATTATCTGCTCTTTGTTCTGGCTTCTGTAATCTTGCTTTCTGCTTCGTCATTCTGTACCACCCAGGTGCATAAAAGGCACTCCATTTTCTTTGTCTTTGGCTCAGAATTAGGAAGCAATTCTGCTGAGCCCAGGATCATGTTAAATAAAATCCTCCTACAAATCCATCAGTCTCTACAGATTCTTGATTTCCCACTACAAAATGACAGAAATATAGGAACGAAGTTCACTGAACTACAGGAGTACATTGTGACTCAATGCAAGGAAGCTAAAAATCATGCTAAAACATCATAGGAGCTGACAGACAAAATAGCCAGTGTAGAGAAGAATGTATAGAGAAGAATGCAACTGACTGGATAGAACTGCAAAACACACTACAAGAATTTCACAATGCAATCACAAATATTAACAGCAGAATAGGCCAAGCAGAGAAAAGAATCCCAGAGCTTGAGGACTGCCTTTCTGAAGTAAGACAAGCAGATAAAAATATAGAAAAAACAATGAAAAGGAATGAATAAAACCTCCAGGAAATACGGGATTATGTAAAGAGACTGAATCTATGACTGCTTGGTGTACCTGAAAGAGATGGGAAGAATAGAATCAACTAGGAAAACATATTTCAGGATATCATCCATAAGAACTTCCCCAACCTAACTATGGAGGCCAACATTCAAATTCAGGAAATGCAGAAAACTCCAGTCAGATACTTCATGAGAAGTTCATCCCCAAAACACATAATCATCAGATTCTCCAAGGTCAAAATGAAAGAAAAAATGTTAAAGGCAGCTGAAGAGAAAGGCCAGGTCACCTACAAAGGAAAGCCTATCAGACAAACAGCAGACCTGTCAGCAGAAACCCTACAAGCCAGAAGAGATTAGGGGCCAATATTCAACATTCTTAAAGAAAAGAAATTCCAACACAGAATTTCATATCCAGCCAAACTAGGCTTCCTAAGCAAAGGATAAATAAGATCCCTTTCAGACAAGCAAATGCTGAGGGGATTTGTTACCACCAGACCTGCCTTATAAGAGCTCCTGAAGGAAGTACTAAATATAGAAGGGAAAGACTATTACTAGCCACTACAACAGCACACTGAAGTATGCAGACCAGTGACACTACAAAGCAATCACATAACCAAGTCTGCAAAATAACCAGCTAACATTATGATGACAGGATCAAATCCACACATATCAATATTAACCTTAAATGTAAATGGGCTAAATGCCCCAATTAAAAGACAGAGTGGTAAGCTAGATAAAGAACCAAGACCCATTGGTATGCTATCTTCCAGAAACCCATCTCACATGCAATGACACACATAGATTCAACATAAGGGATGGAGAAAAATCTACTAAGCAAAAGGAAATCAGAAAAAAAAGCAAGGGTTGCCATCCTAGTTTCTGATAAAACAGACTTTAAGCCAATAGAGATCATAAAAGACAAAGAAGGGCATTACATGATGGTAAATAGTTCAATTCAAAAGAAGATCTAACTATCCTAATATGCACCCAACACAGGAGCACCAAGATTCACAAAGCAAGCTCTTAGAGAACTTCAAAGATACTTAGATTCCCACACAATAATAGTAGGAGATTCATTGACAATATTAGACAGATCATTGTAACAGAAAATCAACGAAGATATTCAAGACCTGAACTCTGCATTGGACCAAATGGACCTGATAGGCATCTACAGAACTCTCTACTCCAAAGCAACAGAAAATTCATTCTTCTCATCATCACATGGCACATACTCTAAAACTGATCACACAAATGGAAGTAAAACACTTCTCAGCAAATGCAAAACAACTGAAATAATAACGAAGAATCTCTTGGACCGCAGTACAATCAACTTAGAAATCAAGAATAAGAAATTCACTCAAAACCATACAATTACATGGAAATGGTAATTGTATTACAACTCCATGAAAGACTTATCCTGAAAGATTTTAGGGTAAATAATGAAACTAAGGCAGAAATCAAGAAGTTTTTTGAAACTAATGGAAAACAAAGATATAACATACCAGAATCTCTGGGACATGGCTAAGATAGTATTAAGAGGAAATTTATAGCACTAGATGCCTACTTCAAAAAGTTAGAAAGATCTTGAGTTAACAACCTAATATCACAACCAACAGAACTAGAGAATCAAGAGCAAACAAATCCCAAAGCTAGAAGAAGACAAGAAATAACCAAAATCAGAGCTGAACTAAAGGAGAGAGAGAGAGACACATAAAGCCAGTCAAAAGATCGATGAATCCAGGAGCTGATTTTTTTAAATGAATAAAATTAATAGACCACCAGCTAGACTAATGAAGAAGAAAAGAGAGAAGATTCAAATAAATACAATCAGAAATGGCAAGGGGAATATTACCACTGACCCCCACAGAAATACAAACAACTATCAGAGAATATTATGAACAACTGTATGCACATAAATTAAAAACTTTAGAAGAAATGGATAAATTCCTGATACCTACACACTCCGAAGACTGAACCAGGAAGAAACTGAATTCCTGAACAGATCAGTAGTGAGCTCTGAAATGCAGGCAGTAATAAGTAGCCTAGCAACTGAAAAAAGCCTGTGACCAGGGGATTCACAGCTGAATTCTACCAAATGTACAAAGAAGAGCTGGTACCATTTGTACTGAAACTATTCCAAAACATTGAGGGGGAGGGACTCTGCCCTAACTCATTCTATGAGGCCAGCATCATCCTGACACCAACACCTGGCAGAGATACAACAACAAAAACTTCAGGCCAATATCCTTGATGAACATTGATGCAAAAATCCTCAACAAAATACTGGCAAACTGAATCCAACAGCACATCAAAAGGCTTATCCACCACAATAAAGTAGAGTTTATCTCTGGGATGCAAGGCTGGTTCAATATAAGCAGATCAATAAATGTGATTAATCACATAAGCAAAACTAAAGACAAAAACCACGTGATTATCTTAATAGATGCAGAAAAGGCTTTTGATAAAATTCAACATCCCTTCATGCTAAAAACTCTCAATAAACTAGGTATTGAAGGAACATACCTCAAAATAGTAAGACCCATATATGACAAACCCATAGCCAACAACATTCTGAATGGGCAAAAGATGGAAGAATTGTCCTTGAAAACAGGCAACAAGACAAAGAAGCCGTCTCTCATTACTCCTATTCAGCATAGTATTGGAACTTCTGGCCAGGGCAATCAGGCAAGGTAAAGAAATAAATCACACTCGCACAGGAAGAGAGGAAGTCAAACTATCCCTATTTGTAGATGACTTGCTCCTATATCTAGAAAATGCCATCATCTTAGCCCAAAAACTTTTTAAGCTGATAGGCAACTTTTGCAAAGTCTCAGCATATAAAATCAATGTGCAAAAATCACTCCCATTCCTATACACCAACAGCAGTCACGCCAAGAGCCAAATGACGAATGAACTCCCATTGTCCCATTCACAACTGCCACAAAAAGAATAAAATACCTAGAAATACAGCTAATTAGGGAAGTGAAAGATTTCAAAAAAAAAAAAAGAAGTACAAATAACAAATGGAGAACTGCTCAAATAAATCAGAGATAACATAAACAAATGAAAAAACATTTCACACTCAGGGCTAGGAAGCAGCAATATCATTAAAATGGCCATACTGCCCAAAGCAATTTATATTAATAGATTCAATGCTATGCCTATTAAACCATCATTGATATTCTTCACATATCTAGAAAAAATATTTTAGAATTCACATGGAACCAAAACATAACCAAGGCAATCCTGAGCAAAATGAACAAAGTTGGAGGCAAACCATGCTACATGGCTACAGTAACCAAAACAATGATACTGGTATAAAAACAGGCATTTAGATCAATGGAACAGACTAGAGAAGCCAGAAATAAGACCACACACCTACAGTTATATGATATTTGACAAACATGAGAAAAACAAGTAATGGTGAAAGGTTCCCTATTCAACAAATTGTGCTGGCATAACTGGCTAGCCATATGCAGAAGATTAAAGCTGGACTCTTTCTTAACATCATATAGAAAAATTAACCCAAGATGGATTGAAGACTTAAATGTAAAACCCAAATCTATAAAAACCCTGGAAGACAACCGAGGTAATACCATTCAGGACAGAGTTATGGGCAAAGATTTCATAAGAAAAGAGCCCATTAAAAACTGGCCAAAGAATGTTAACAGACACTTTTCAATAGAAGACATGCATGTATCCAACAATCAAATACAAAAAGCTCAACATCACTGATCATTAGAGAAATGCAAGTCAAAACTACAAGGAGATACCATCTAACACCAGACAGAATGGCTATTATTAAAATGTCAAAAAATAACAGGTGCTGTTAAACTTGTGGAGAAAAAAGTATGCTTGTACACTGTTGGTGGGAGTACAAATTAGTTCAGTCATTGTGGAAGACAATGTGGCAATTTCTCAAAACTCTAAAGACAGAAATACCATTTGACCCAGCAATTCCATTACTGAGTATATATCCGAAGGAATAGAAATTGTTCTATTGTAAAGACACATGCACAGGTATGTTCTTTGCAACACTATTCACAATAGTAAAGACATGGAATCAACCTAAATGCCTATCAATGGTAGACTGGATAAAGGAAAGTGTGGTATATATACAGCATGGAATACTATGCAGCCATAAAAAAGAAAGAGATCATATCCTTTGCAGGGACATGGATGGAGGTGGAAGCCATTATCCTTAGCAAATTGATGCAGGAACAGAAAACCAAATACCACATGTTCTCACTTGTAAGTGGGAGCTAAATGATGAGAAAACATGGATACAGAGGAGAACAACACACACTGGGACCTGCCAGGGGGTGGACGGTGGGAGGATGGAGAGGATCAGGAAAAATATCTAATGGGTGCTAGGCTCAACATCTGGGTGATGAAATAATCTGTACAACAAACGTCCATGATGCAGTTTATCTATGTAACAAACCTGCACATGTACCCCTGAACTTAAAAGTTAAAAAAATACACTGGAAGCTACACATCACATTCAGGATAGGACTGCCCCTGGGGAAGAGGAAAGGTGAATGGAAATGGAGTGAAGGTCAAGGAAACCTCGATTTTTTCTGTAAAGGTTTCATTCCTTAAAAGAAAGACAAAGTCAATATACCTAAATGTTAACAACATTGAAATCTGAGTAGTGGAAACACTGGTGTTTGTTATATTTAATGCCAGGGACGTTGTAGGCACTCAATATATTATTTGTTGAATGACTATGCCTTTTTGTTTTAAAAGTTTCTCCATCAAAACATACACAATTCTCAAATTAGCAGAAAGTGCTACAAAAGCAAAGAAAAGGTAATGAAGTGAGGTGGGAAAGCTTGAGAAATCCTTGTGGAAAGAGTGACATATGATCTATATGGATGTATACCAACAGACACGCGGTGCAAGCTAAAGGCATAGCTCTACCTCCGTCTTAACGCTCTAAGGTTCTGGGTGAGAATCCAGGAAATGATCTTGAACGTTTAGTCCTTTCAAATAAATACCAGGTCCGCAATTTTGTCTTCCAACAGACACTGGGTGGCGCTGTTGTCAAAAAATCCCTCTCTATCACGGATTTGTTCCTTCCATCTACAGACATCTCCACAACTAGTGTGTCCTGTGGGCCAAAGGGCTAGGGATTGGGATGCAAAGGCGAATAGCCTCAGTTGGTCTGTGGTGATTATCAACTGCTATTGTGTCCAGTGGCTGAGAACGTTGCAAATGTGACTTTGACATTTCATGGGCGAGCAGAGCTGTCACAGAAATGTCCAGTTGAAGGGGCGAATGGTTCCGAACCACCCACTCGCGCCATGAGAGTCCCTACTCCACGACCTGGCCCAGGATTAGAGCAGAAAGCACCGAGCCCCAGTCCCAACCTCCCGTTAGGTTGTCAGAGCCTCCTTAGGCCCCACTGGCCATGAAAAGCCGACAGCGCCTAAATACCGGTCATTCCGCTTGGACCCCGGTCAGGAGATCTAAGCTCCCTGGGCCAGATGCGTCCGCTTATCGAAGAGGCCTCCGTCCGTTGTCGTGAAGGAGTGAGTGTACCTGGGGTGAAGGGAATGCGGCCCCTCAGGACTGACAGCGGTGGGAGAGGCCCGGGAGGCGGGGTCTGGGTGGGCGGGGTCTGCTCTGACGTCACGAAGTCCCTGACGGCAGAGGAGACGGACGGTGGGCGCAGGCTCTGGAGGCCCAAGCGGAAGAGGGGAAGGAGGCGAGCCCGGGAGCCCTCGGCCAATGGGAGAGGCCTGAGGCGGGGCCGCCACGGGGCTTAGCACGGCGGGGCTCTGCGCGGGAACGCGAACCTGGTCCGGAGCCGGCCTCGGTCTCAGCCCCGCGGGCGGCCTTTCCCGAGTCTTCAACCCTTCAGGTGACGACGTGCGGCCTCGCGGAGCCCGAGGACCACGGGGACGGGAAGGCGTGGGGGTCGCGAGCTGGGGAAGCCGCGCCCGCGGGAGCCAGAGCGGCCGGGGTTGGGGCTGGCGCTTCGCGTCTGCACCGCCGCCCGGCCCGGCGAGTCCGCGCCTTTGTCCTCCCCCGGGCGGGCGCCGCCCTCTGCGCGGGATGCCGAGCCCTCCCGGGGGTGTGAAACAAGGCCCCGCGGTGGGGAGCGGGGGCGAAGCCGTAAAGCGGCCCGTGCGCGGTGGCTGCGGGTCTGAGGCTTAGGGGATGAGGAGTTCGGGGGCCGCCGGGAACGGGCCCTCTGGGGCTGGGCCCTCGTTCCCTCTCCTCCCACGGCCGTCGGGCTGGGCGCCCGGCAACGCTCATCGTTCCCTGGAAAAGTGTGCCGGCTGCTCCTGGCAGCCTGGCCTCTGCGCCCGGCCCTGCTGTTATTTATGGGCTAGTTCCACTTCCCAGCGCCCAGCTTGGAGTCTGGTCGCTCGCCTGGGTCACCTCGACGGAATGGAGGCACGTTCGGCACTTCTGGCTGCTTGGGGGCCTCTCCATTCTACCCGAGGCACCAGGCCAAGTGTCGTACTCCCCCACGGTGGGGCCGGGCTCGCCCACCAGGGCTCTGCCTTGCGATTTCTGGGATATCCTCTGGTCTCTTCTGGACAAACTCGGGACGCTCACAGGGCGCCAGGCATTCCGTCAGGTCCACAGCCATGCACCCCTGAGCCTCCTCTCTTTGCGTCTCTCTCTGCAGAGAAACGATGGTGAAGGAAGACACACTTAGGTTTGGTTTATTCCATTTTGCTCGAGTCCTGGGTCGTCTCATCCTAGTTAGCTGTTCCTTCTTACAACGTGTGCAAACCAATGCCACGAGGAGCTATGATGAGACGTCTATTGTAGTGTCTTAATGTTCGTCTGTGCTGCTCCCCGTCTCCTAGGAAAAATACCAAAGATCCAAAGTAATGTAATAGAATGTGAAGATGCTCGAATAGTGCTATCTGCTGCTATAAAATCGTTAACTGGTTAAAGCCGGTCTTTATTTTTGCTTCTATCTCTGTCTGATCTTGTGCTTCTCTCACCTCCATTTTACCGTTGCTGTGATTTAAGAGTCAGACATATTGGCTCTGGGTTTCTAGAACATCTTGGTTTCTGGTGCATTCTGATCCAATGGCATTTACTGCCTACCAAAAATGGGCTACTGATGTGGAATGGAAGATTATTCTAACAAAAATATAACTTTTCCAAGATCTGTTGCTGTTTTTCTGTTGAAAATCAGTGGGTAGAATATACATTGATATGAAATGTGAAAACTTTTGCTTGTGACCCCTTAGTCCGAAGATAGTTCTGCCAGGTAAGTTTTCTTAAAAAATATTTTTTTCTGGTGGGGCGCAGTGGCTCACTCCTGTAATCCCAGCACTTTGGGAGGCCGAGGCGGGCTGATCACTTCAGGCCAGGAGTTTGAGACTAGCCTGGCCAACATGGTGAGACCCCCTGTCTCTACTAAAAATACAAAAATTAGCTGGGCATGGTGGTGCATGCTTGTTTGTAATCACAGCTACTTGGGACGCTGAGGCAGAGGAATTGCTTGAACCCAGGAGGCAGAGGTTGTAGTGAGCTGGTATTGTGCCACCACACGCCAGCCTGGGCGAGAGAGTGAGACCCTGTCTCAAAAAAATAAAGATAACACATTTTTTTCTTTTCAGTCTATCTTCTAGTCAAGATGAGTGATAAACCAGACTTGTCAGAAGTGGAGAAGTTTGACAGGTCAAAACTGAAGAAAACTAATACTGAAGAAAAAAATACTCTTCCCTCAAAGGAAAGTAAGTCATGGTGGGGCCGGGGGGGGTGGGGGGGGCGGGGGTTCTAGTGGAAATAAACATTCATTAGAGAAAGTTAATAGGTTTGGTAAATCTTCTAGTAAATTTTTGCCACAAAGTAAGCAATAATTAGAGCACCATGGTATTTAATGCAATGGGTAAAACTATCAAATAGTTTTCTTCTGGTTCTCCCATGATGGGCCTAGTAGTGATGGGGCAATAAAAAACTAGTTTCTTGTTTGAAAATGATTAAAAACCACATTAAAACCAATCTTGGACTATTGGATGTAGCACTAAAAGACACTTACATTTTGTCTACTTTTGGGTATTTGGTATTTTTCTACATTTAGAAATTTTCGTCCATAATGTTATCCTTAAAGAACCCTGTAGAATCTGCAGTTTTGGCCTTCTATATATGATGACAAGATAAGGTGAGATAACAAATTTACTTCTGGGTATACTCAAATCTCTCAGATTCAAGGGATCGATTCTGCCCTTTGGAGTTACAACCTGATGGAGAAACTCTAAGCCTATTCACAACACCTGAGTGAGAGGCCCCTTTTGTTAGGTCAGTTTTATTTGAAAGTTGCAACATTAGTTAAAGTTATCTGAAAGTGTATACTTTCCTAAGTATATAGCGATAAATAGATCTGAAGAAAGTTCTCCGATTACTCCTCAGTCTTGAGTAATCTGGAAAAAAAATGGCAACAGCATTTGGAAAAACAAACCCTACAGTTGATGTAGTTTCTAATTGGTAGTTCAGGTGGTTCACGTGCACACACATGCATGCACCCACCACACTGTGAGTTTCGTGGTTAATGCCTTGGCATTCCAAATTTAAAGCATGTATGGCAGCCTTCAATGACTTACAAAGAGTTATTCTGGAAGAAGCTGAACTTAGGAAAATACTTTTGTAATTTCTTGTTTCTTTTCCCCACTAGCTATCCAGCAGGAGAAAGACTGTGTCCGAACATCCTAAAATGGGGATCTCCTCTCAAGAGCAGATTTCAACATTTCCTGGCGGTCTTGGTTTTAGGCTTGTTTTTTTTTTTTTGATAAACCTATGTGTTTGCAGAGATCTCAGGCATCTTCTGATTTCTTCTCACCTATATTTCCTGGCTAAGAGGTCTGGGGTAGTGAATGTTTCCGTAAGTTCCTTTCTAAACTTCCCATTGGTATGTAAACTCCACATGGCAGATGCCGTCAATAATCTTGCCATTGATGACAGTTGTATGTGTAGTCCTTCCACCTCATACAGGATAAGCCAATTTTAACCTTCTACAATGGGTGCCTCAATTGTTTCATAATCTTCATGAAGTTGCATCCTTTGGCAACATCTTACAGTTTATTTTCACCTCCAATGTAGCAATAAAATAAGAAATATAATCATTCTCATGTGACTCTTGTAGTTCATTCTGGTAGTATTCTAAGGCATGAAAAGTACATAAGGCTACCTTGTCAGCCAAACAACATGGTTGAAGGAAAACTGTTAGCAGATTATTCGTGGGGGGAAATAATCAATTCTGTCCAGGTCCAGTGAGTCCTGACTTGGGGATGCTAGGTGCTCTTTCTTTCGAGTTGGAACCACAGAGTTCCCGAACCTTGGGAGAGAAGGTCATGTGGACTAACCTCCATATCTCAGAGTGAAGAAATGAAAACACAGGGTCTCATGTGATCTGTTCAAGCTGAATAAGGGCTGGAGTTCAAGCTGGGCTCTCTTGCCTTCTGGAAACTTTTTCAGCTTAATGGGCGTTAATATCCAGCACTGAAGTTGGATGGAGAAAGGGACAGGAGGCACTTGCTAACAAACGCCATATTAAGCACATCACATTTTCTAATGACCCGTAACACTGAACTTCTGATACAGTTTTTCTACTGAACAGAATTTGCCGTTTTATGAAGTAAGCATTTCTGCTATTCATGGTGAGCGTAAATGCTGTGAACTGACTTTTGTCACCTGTGACCACCGGATTCATATTTTGAAGCCCTAATCCCTAGTGCGATTGTATCTGGAGATAGGTTGTTTCAGAAGTCATTTAGGTGATAAAGTGATAACAGTTAGGGCTTAGTCCAATAGGACTGTGGCTTTATATGAGGAGAGACAGACCAGTCTCCAACATGTGAGGACACAGAAAGGTGGCTGTCTATGTGCCAAGAAGGGAGCCCTCGCCAGAATCTGACCTTGCTGCTGGACGTCAACTTGAGATTTCTAGAATCTAGAATTGTGAGCAAGTACATTTCTGTTAAGACACTTAGTCTATGCTAATACGATAAGGAATACGTATAAATGCATGCATTTCAATTCCTGCCTTTAAACAATACTTTTATCCCTTTTTAAAAATTATTATTTTATTTTTATGGGACAGGGTTCCGCTCCGTCTCCCAGGTTGGAGTGCAGTGGTACAATCACAGCTCACTGCAGCCTTGACCTCCTGGGCTCGAGCAATCCTCCCACCTCAGCCTCCCCAGTACCTGGGACAACAGGCACGTTCCACCACACCCAGCTAATCTTTTTGATTATTAGTAGAGGTGAGGTCTCGCTATGCCCAGGCTGGTCTTGAACTGGGCTGAAGCAATCTGCCTGCCTCGGGCTCCCAAAGTGCTGGGATTATAGGCATGAGCCACCATGCCCAACCTACTTTAACCACGTGTATAAAAATGAATCACCTATAATCCCACCAAATAGAAGTATTAGACATCCAGACTTGTGATCAATTAATGTACATATCTTCCTACAAAGACAGATCATACCATTCACACCTATTTGCAACCTCAGGTATTATCTTACCTTCCCCTTTCTAAGGGCTCACGTTCGTAAATAATCACGTGGGTTTACATGAAGTGTGGAAGCTGTTTTCTCTGCTATAGCTTAAAGTTTCTAAAGCAAAACAGTAGGTGGGTCAACTTGGATCAAGTACCAATGAAGTGACACAGTCACAGGGCTTAGTGTAGCCAGAGGATTTGAGCCTTGGGGGTCACCATGTTAGTCACCAATACCTTAACTCCTGCCTGAGGCTATTGTCCAGTAGAGTGGCTGAGCCCCTTGCGGTGATAATACTGCTTACATTGTGCCCAAACCTGCCTCCCTGTAATTTCTATCCAATAGTCCTGGGATTGTGTGCTGGAGACCTGGAGACGGTAGTTAATCCATCCTCTAGGATTTGAAGTCAGCTGTCGTGTGCCTGCCCCTGTACTTCCAAGTCTTCTGCAGCTGACTCTTCTAAGATCCTTCAGACCCAAATTTCATAGATGGGAAAGCATCCTGGCTGCAGATAGGCTCAGAGTTGCTCATTATCAGGTCTCTGAATCCTGATAATGATCCTATCATCCGACACATTTGCTCCCCTTTCTGTGTTGTCATTTGCACATTGGATAAAGATGGTATCCGTCGATGATAGATTCAGCAACTTCTTCATTTGCAAACTAGTGCAGCTCAAAGGAAAGCATGAAGGTTGTCCGGTGACCTGGGGTTGAACAATAACTCGTAGTCGGTTGCATCTGGTAGTTGTCCTTCTCATTAAAGACTTGGTGCGCACCCTGTAAGTGTTAAACTGAGTTGGAGCAGATGAGAAGTGCATGGTAGGAGGTGAAAGACATGTAATTACTAAGTGAATACTCATACGGAAACGAGATGGGAAAAACGGCAGTTGCTCATCCTCAGTAGTTTTGCCCCGTGTTTCTCAACTATTTAATATCGGGGTACTCTATTCTAGTCACCGGGTTTACTTGTCTTTTCAATCAGGGTTATATTTTTTTCCAAATAAGCAAAGATTGAGATTTAGGTCCCTGAATTCATCCATTATCTACAAAACTGGCAGTACTAGGGCTTCGTTGTAGCAGTTGCATTTATAGGGGAAGTAAAAGTCTGAAGTTAAATGATTGTCTTCCGTTATGCATCTACATCCTTTGAAAATCACTTGTCAATGGCTTTACACCTTTATTCTGTCCGTGTACACAGGCAGAGATGACGTTAATTACTAAGAACAGAAAAGGATGAAATGTCGGAAAGAGAAAACATACTGAAAGTGAAAAGAGGAAAAGCAGCCAAATAAAATTTCATGCCTAATTTATCTTTACAAAGGACAAAAAGGTCTCGTGTAGTATCATGGCTTAAAATTTCCACGAAACTGTACAGGCCAGTGAGTTTTAAAAACACTCTTAGAATTTAATCAATGCACGTTCATACCTAATAAGAATATCTTGGCTTTGGCATCTTAAATGTGTAGAAATACGTTTGATTATTACCTTGATAATATTCTACCTATTTGAACCTGAGCAAGTGACAATCTTCTGTGGTTCAGTTTCTTCATCCATAAAAACGGAGACAATGATTGCGATTCCTCTTTGCAGGAAGATATGTACAATTATTGTCTCCATTTTTATGGATGAAGAAACTGACCCATTGTCTCCATTTTTATGGATGAAGAAACTGAACCACAAAAGATTGTCACTTGCTCAAGAGATCTTCTGAAAGATAATTGAAGTGTTCCCTGTAAAGCACTTAGAACAATGCCTGGCACAATCACCGTTCACTCAGGGGTGACGCTTGCTTTATTACTACAGCAACCCCTGTTTTAATGGAGATTAACCAACATGAGTGTCACCTATACAGGTGGTAATGAAAGGGAGTGAAATAAACTGGCAAGGTCAGAAGTGGGGTAAGTTCATTCAATCTTCTGCTTAATATGTGCCACGTAGACTCTACCAATGTTCGAGGGATTGTGATTTTTCAGTAATCAAAATTGTAATTAAGTCCTTGGCTTTACCATTGAACTGAATATATTTTTGTCTACAGTCATATCAAATGGTGAAGAGACATCTCTGAAGAGCCAGGAAAAAATACTGACATTACTGTGTAGTCACTAATTAAAGGCAAAGGTATTGATTAATGATATCACGAACAAGTCTGATACATAACCGGACATTTTACGGATGTGAACAACACTCAGGTCCCTGCAGTAATGTTTTGGTGCAGAAAGCTTGTATTAGGGATTTCCAGAGAAATGAAACCAAGAGAACGTTCATCCATCTATCTATCGAGAGAGATTTATTTTAAGAAACTGATTCATGTGATTATGGAGGCGGCAAGTCCTGAATCTGCAGGATGGGCTGGCAGCCTGGAGTCTCAGGTACAAGCTGACATTACACTTTAAGGCTAAAGTCCATGAGGTCGAAGACCCATGGGACAAACGATGTTGCAGTTCAAGTGTGAAGGCTGTCTGCTACAGAATTTACTCTTGCTTGGGGGAAGTCAGTCTTTTTATTCTATTCAGGCCATTATGGAGGGCAGTCTCTCTTACTCAGATCCGTTGATTTAAATGTTAATGTTACCCAAAAACACCTTCACAGAAACATTCAGAATAAAGTTTGACCACAGACCAAACCAAGTCGGGTTATATCACTCTATGAAGTCAGGTTACCTAAATCTCTATCTTTGCTTATTTGGAGGGGGGGGGGAAGTATCTCCCCCTGGTTGGAAAGGCAAGACAAGACATAAAATTGGCCACCACAGAGCTAAATGTGGATCATCGGGTAATGACTGTAAATCCCTAACCTGAAAAGTTTTCCCCACTCCCTGCTTCCCACCCTTTCTGTCACCAATTTGCAACAGGATGAACATATGCTCCCCAACTTCCAGTGGACTGACGTCCAGCTAAACGTATCATAAAGTCAAACAATTTTAAGTCAAACCATCCTGAGTTGGAGTCCGTCCGTACTGGACACAATTGGGCAACACAGAATGGCTATGCATATGCTTCAGACAGCTATTGCAACATGGAATTGAGCACAGGAATTGTCGAATTTGCTAAAACTGCTGCTTGAAAAAGCTCCCGTGTTTGCATGAGAAAATCACGTTCCTTGTACACTTTTGCAGGAAGGCTAACTAGATGCTTTTGCTTTTACACCTCTGAATTGATCACATTGCCTTCGAGGAAAGATCAAGCTATGAAAATCCTTGCTGTGAAGGGGAGGATCACCTCAGACTGTCTGCCCCTAGGTATCCATGCCTTGATGGTGCCATCACTACAACATGAGAGAGGATGGCAGAGGACAATGTTCGAGTACTTGGGTTCTGGACTCAGACTGGTGTGGATTTGAATCCTTGCTTTTCCATTTATCAGCTGTGTTATCACAGGACGCGTTACTCAGTTACTCTGTGTGTTGTCTGCAAAAAATTGAGGCTAAAATGTCTACACCATAAAGGGTTATTGGGAGGAGTCAATGTGATACACAGACCATGGAGGAATCGCAGTTTGACATTCTCATGGGCTTAACACTGGGACTCAGACAGCTTTGTAGAGAAAGAATTTTTTTTTTTTTTAAAGTGCAGTACAGGAAAGGGGACTGTACCCAAGAGATCCAGAAGGGCTGTGTGGACTAGCCACACAAAATTCAGCAAAGGTTGTCAGGGGCCAGTGTCTTATCTAATACATGTTTATTCATTATATGCTTATTCAACAAAGATACGAGTGCTACTACATTCACAACTTCCTGCATGATCTAGTTATCCTGGGAAGCGCAGGGTCCTACCTTTGGACATGTTTCAGAGTGAAAGCGATGCTATTTGGAATTACTCAGGGATGACAGGTGAAATCAGGACATAGCTTCACTTTGCTGGGGAAAATGTCTGGGATTAGGAGAAAGAGTAAATAGTCAACCTTTGAAGCTTTGTCTGTGCCCTCCCTCACTTCCACACTCATTCTCCCTTATTCCAGAGTGACAGTGTATGATGAAAGAGGAAGTGCATTCCATTGGGTCAAGAATCAGGACCAATCACATTTCTGAGAAAGCGTTGTACTGAAATAACTGTTTTTATGGTCTCAACTTGCCATACTTTGTTAATTTTGTCAGACGCATGTGCTTGAAAGTGAAAAAGCCCCACAACAATCACATTGACAGAGAGAGAGAGAGAGAGAGAGAGAGAATCATCCCAGTTTTCTTAATTGGTCACTATCATTTTCTTTAACTTGTGAACAAATGTGAATCGAAAAGAGCCAGTCTTTGAAGAAGGATCCCAGTGGCTGAGCCTACATTTAAAAAAAGAGCTAAGCTGCCATGTGCCGAGTGGAGCTCACAGATGTACTATGAATTCCCCAAAACCGACACCACTATCTAACTTTGGAACTTTCAGAGCTCACCTGAACCAACCAACCAACCAACCAACCAACCAGAGCTCATCTGGCCCTGCCAATCAGGGCTCAGTTGTACTGGCGAATCAGAGCCCAACCGAGTCAACCAATCAGACCTAAGTCTGAATCCTGTATTTGCATAAATGGACTGTACTGGGAACTTTGATGGGAAGTTGTTCTATGAAAGCCATAGAGAAACTTCTTTTTGTTCTCTGGAACAGCACCTTTGTTTCACACTGAAGTCTCTACCTCCCTGGTTTTTCAAACTCTTCACAGGAATAGTCTCTTACCTCCAGATTCCTTTTCAGAGAACTTTTCTTCGCAGTATGATGCAAGAGGTAGGACACATGCTTACTCACAGCTTTGGATTCATATCCTGAAATCACCACAATTACGGTAAGGCAAAAAAAAAAAAATCGAACAAAGAAATATAAAGTAGACAAAAATCACAAACTAATTTTCTTCTCAATTTACAAGCCTGAACAGCTAGGAGGGCACTTAATGGATCAGGTCAGGTCACCTGCTCCCATCTTGAGCCAATGGCTGAGGCCCAGGGCTGAAGATACATTCCAGTGGAGAGTGGGGTTTGGGTGCTCTCATTGGATGCTTTCATCCTGAGTGATGCGTACTCACAGGACATTAAGCTCTGCATCAAAAAAGATTGTAGAATGGGAAATATTAGAATCAGACAAATGTGAATGCGTTAGAGTAGTTACTTCAGTTTCTAGGAAGCTTGAAAAAGGTGTGTTCAATGAATTTCTGATTTAGCAATTTCTGCACTGTGGGTTTCTGTTATGTATTTAAATGAATTCTATAATAGACGCAAGGATGTAAAAAGATTGTATGAGGTCTGCTTCTTCCATTAGTAATGTTTGTCTCTGATGTTTCTAAATGGTTATTTATAGCAGTAAACTGTTTCCCTTATTTGTGTGCGTGTGTGTGTGTAATGTGATTTAATTAATAATATTTAAGGTACAATTTTTGTAACCACATTTATAAATGAGCTGCTCAGATTTTTTTTTTTTTTTTTTTTTTTTTTTTTAGTATGCATCCTGAAATGGGAATCAACATCATGTTGTGTTTTCTTGAAATAAATGTTGTCTGCCGAGCACGGTAGCTCATATGCCTGTAATCCCAGCACCTTGGGAGGCCTAGGCAGGAGGATCGTGTGAGTCTAGAGTTTGGAACCATCCTGGAGAAACAAAATGAAACCCGGTCTTTCCAAAACTAAAAAATTAAAAAGTTTGCCGGATGTGGTGGCACGTGCCTCTAGTCCCAGCTACTCGGGAGGCTGAGGTGGGAGCATCACTTGAACCCGGGAGACAGAGGTTTCAAGTGAGCTGAGATCGTGCCACTGCACTCCAGCCTGGATGACAGAGCAAGACTCTGAAAAAAAAAAAAAAAAAAAAAAAAAAAAATTTTTTTTTTTTTTTTCCTCTGTAAACCGGGAACAATCTTATTAAGAATAAGTGACCTGATCTCAAAAGTCTGAGAGGAAGCAGCATTGGAATTTTGGATGGTACCTTCCTGGTGATCTCCACGTCTTCAATTCTTCTTAATCGTTAAATCCTTGTTTGGTTCAATTTCTGGGATTTATGTTTTACATTCATGTATTTAAGAAATGTTTCTGAATGTATTATCAAATATTCTTGAAGGGTATTTGTTCAACCTCAAAATGTTTCCGATTTCATAGATTGAATTTTTCTCCATCAGAAGGTTTCTTAGAGAACTGGGCTAGTGCTTTTTTCAGCCAACATCGCTTATTCACCGACACTAACATTCAGAGTATTTTGGGGATCAAAATACTGTTCAGAAAACAGTTTTAAATTTCGTACACGTTTAAGGATTGGAAATGCTTTTACAAGCACCCCAATTTTTGTTTGTTTGTGTTGTCTGCTTGGAGACTGTGGTTTGGCCATTGTTCCTTATCCACATTCACTGAAGGTGTTGATCGCGACTGAAGACGGGAGCCAGACCGTCAGGTCTTTCTTATGCCCCGGAGCCCTCGGCAGCCATGTCAGGGAGTTCCTGCTCAAACCGTGCTGGCCGAGCCCAGGATAGCGGTAGATTCTGAGAGGCACCCATCTCAGAATGGTCCGCACGTGGCCACAGTCATTCCTCCCTCATAACGGACTTGGGCTCAGGAGGTCAAGCTCTTTTCAGGAGCCTGAGCTGAAATTGCTAACCTTTGGGAGTTTTCAGGGACACCTTTGGAAATGCTGACGGTGTGGCGTGGATCAGCTGAGGAGGGCTGATGTGCCCTGTGGGCCATCTGTCTGTGTAACTTTGAGGTAGGGGGGCCACTCAGGCCGGGAGACGCCCACTGTGATTGGTTGTCACGACGCCAAGCAACAGGATCATCCGGTCGCCTTCAAGGCAGTGACGTTTGCTGACAGGCTCCCTGGGTAACACTTCACCCAACCAGATGTCGAGTTGGTCTGTGACGTAGAACCACGCGGCCACTCCAAAGTGCCCCGCCCCCAACCTTCCCGGGTGCCCAACCGTCGTCGTCTGTTGTTGCCATCTAGTGGCCGCTGCCTCCGTCATGGCTGAGCCTTCCTCTAAGCCAACCTCGGAGGAAGACCAGAGCACCCAGGAACCCAAAGAGGCCAGCTCCTTGACGGCCCAGAAGCAGGAGAAGCGACGGCGCCGAGGGTCCCGCCGAGGGTCCCGCAGGTGCCACGCCAACCGCGGCCAGGACAGCTTCGTCACCTATTTCCCCTCAGCGCTGAAACAGGTTCACGAGGGCCTCAGCCTTTCCCAGGAGGCCCTGAGTGTCATGGATTCTATGATTCGTGACATATTGGACCGCATCGCCACCGAGGCTGGTCGACTGGCTCGCTACGCCAAGCGCGTGACCATCACCCCCCGGGACATCCAGATTGCTGTGCGCCTGCTGCTGCCGGGGAAGATGGGCAGGTTCGCGGAGCTCCAGGGCACGAATGCCATCCTCAGGTACACCAGGAGCAAGTGAGCGGCCTCAGCAACGCCTGAGCACCACGGAAACCCAAAGGCTCTGTTCAGAGCCACCGCAAGTGGCCCGAAAGACCAGTGGCCCGTTAAGGGGGGGACCCCACTGGAGGCTGGGGTGGGTGACACTGTTGTGACTTAGCAGGCATGTGTCGTGCGGTGTCCTGGGGGTTTTCAGGCACTTTTCCATCGGTACTGAACACGGTCAGCTCCAATATATCTGTAGAGCAATTTGCTGCAAGGAAAAGCAGCGGGTTTTCCCGTGACCCTGTTTCATTTCCTCAGTTTCCCAATTGGCCCTTTTTCTTAGTTATCTTTCTAGGTTATCTTTACGGTGGTATTATCGATGTACTGATACTCGCCTTTTTCACTCTCCTTCTCCTGCGACCGCACGGTGGAATTTTCCAGAACTTCATTAGGTGCGTTATGGAAACAGAGAAAGTGAATACGCCGATGGAAGAAGCAAGGTAACCATCTGAAAGCTTTTCAACATCTCTCCCGTCAGGAATCCACGTAAATAAGCAAACGAGGCCCACTGACAGTGTACATATAGCGAAACAACAGTTTCAGGGATCCATTCATTTTCCCACTTCCTCGAGTCTGAGATCACTCATGCAATTCATTCTGTTTTGGGCCTGACAGTAATCTTTTCGTTTCTTTTTGAACAGGACCCTTCCTTACATCCAGGTATGCATCAGTGGGATTTGGGAGTGTCCACGCAAACAGCTCATGTGGTCTACTGGTACAGCGGCGAAGCGAAAGACTGACCTGCAGTCTATGAGCAACAGTCATTGTCCCAATGTGGGGAGTGACCCAGGCTGAACCCACAGCAGCCTTCCTGTGGTATTCAGCCTGGTGGTTCCAGGGACAGGGGTGTGATTCTTCACTTGACGGTTTTGTTTTCACTGTTTCTCATCACCGTCATTTTAGGTTATGAATCTAAAGCTGAAATTAATTCGCATATGTTCCTTGCTCCCAGCATCAAGTTATGCAGAGCATTGTCAGCCATTAGGAGAAGTAAGATCGTGCTTATTTCCTCAAGAGAGTTACATATTAATATTCATATTAATGTTAACATACGCTGCCTTTCATTGTGCTTTCTTCTGGCTCTCAAGTGTTTACGTTTTTAGCGTTTTTTTCTATAAGTGTGTTGCTGAATTTCAGAGCAGCTGGTGACTTTCCCCTTGCTTTTCTTTTAAATCCATTTCTAGCCTCCCGAGTATGTGGACAGGAGAACATGCTCTGGGATTCCAACCCACAGGAATTTATCATTGTGGTGCCTTGAAGCTCAATACATGGCCATTTTTGTTAAGTGTTTCCCGTGCATTTGCAAACATCTCATAAACAACCCTTCTCCTTCATATGTAGGAACCAGTGAAGGATGGCACGCTCAGTCAAAGCGTGACACAAGAGCTGGATAAATGACAAAAATCAAACTTTTCTTGAGCCCCTCAGAAGTGAGAAAGTACCGCCCCAGAGGACCTAAGACGTAGCCACGTGGATTATTCCACTTTGACAGACGGCCGCTTGGCCAAGAGGGAAATGGGGGCAGGGCAGGATAGTAGCCACAGCTTCCCTGAGTAGTGCAGATGGGAAGCGGGGAAGCTTCACCCTCAGAGCGCCACTCGGGATCCATAGGGAAAGGATGCAGAACCAGGAAGTCCCCTCATCGGGATTTGTTACTTTCTCTGTTTCCAGAATATTAGAAACATGTTGTGAAAATAGTTGAAGAGAAATACTTACTGCACAAGGAGACCAAGAAAAGCCCCCACAAAATCAGCCACAACAAATCCCTCTGGATGGTGCCGTCAAATGGTCCTACATGTCCAGAATAACATGTCGAGAACCAAGGACGCTTCGCAGAAACCTGTTCCCTCTCAGAGACAGAGCTATGTGCCTGCTCCAAAACGCCACATCTCACTCCGTGACTTAATTCTCTTTATGTGAATTGTCTTGCTGTAAATTGCCAATGTTTCTGTGAATTAAGACATGCTAATAAACTTCCAAAGTTATCCTTGCGTATCTGTGTGATTAGACAAGTCTTTTTGAGAAACCAAATCCGTTGGGGTATTTTACCCTGGACTATGTGTTTTCCACTTGTAAATTCAGACATCAAAGAGGAGCGTAAGTAAAATAGGGTTAGCAGTGAAATCTGATTGGGCTCTGGGAAGTGAAGAGTCGGGGGCAAGGGGACTGATGCTGGCAAAATGTAGGAAGAAAGAGGAAAAGGGTGGTTTCATGTGAAGCTCAGACGAGGAAGCTCACACGTTTGGTACAGATTTCAGCGGGTGATTGAGGAGAAAGGGAACCGAGCGAGCAATAGTAATGCAACGCTGTGGGTTACAGAAGACACCAACTAAGGGAAACGGCTTTACTGCATAAACAGCAAATAAGAAGCATCAAGGTAGGGAAAATAGTATGAACGGGACAAACGTAGCGCAGTCAAACATTTTGTCAGCACTCCCTGTAACACAAAGTGCATTTCAAAACATAGGCAAGGACCCAAACACGTTACAGAGAAAAGTGCAACAAAAGGTGTAAGGAACAAGACCTCTTCTAGGCTCCCTGGTAAGGGAATCTCACTTGCTTAGATTTATCTGATTCTGCTTTTCCTCAGGCTAGAACCTTTTGTTCTTGAAAATCTTCATGACTGGCCTCTACGTATCATGGGGAGGATGGTGTGTTGTCTGACGGAGCAGCACGAGCTCCACTCGGAACCCTGTCAGCCTTTGCAGCACCTGCAGCTCCACAGCACACAGTGTGATCAGGTGTCCCAGTCTTTTCTAGTAAGAGTTAGTTGTCCAGGGATGTTCATTTGGAGTTTAAGGGGGAAAACTGTGATGAGATGAGTGTGGTTCTTTGAAACTTCAATTGGTTGCATGCTTTTAATTCTGCTGATGCAGGTTTATTCTATCAGCTTTCTAGGGCCACTGCAAAAGTATTCCACAGACTGGCTTACTGAAACACTATTTTTATCTCAGAGTTCTGGATGCTAGTTGCCACCTTCTTGTAAGGAGAACACAATTGTGCTGGGAAGGGCCCACTATCATAATTTCACTTTAACAAAGTGACCTGTGTACAGACGGTCTCCAAATAAGGTCACATTTTAAACAGTAGGGGACCAGGACTTCTACGTAGGGAGACACAACTCCGTCCGTAATAGCACGTCTTGTCCGTCCACTTCCCTGCCTGAATTAAAGTCCTCACATAGAAAATACATTCATTTCATCACAACATTCCCAAAGTCTTAGCTGACTCCGAAATCAACCCTTCCTCATCTCATCTGAAAGTCTTTTATGTCTGGAATAGGTGAAACTCCAGCTACGATTCATGCTGAGGCAGGAATTTTCTCCACCACTGTACCTGTGAAGCTAGACAAGTTATCTGCTTCCGAAATACAGCGGTGGGAATGGTACCGGATAGGGCTTACCATACGAAAATCAGGAAATCAAAAACACGACTGGAGTTTGTGGGCCCTAGGCAAGTTTTAAATCTACTGGGGCAAATTCCGTTAGATTGCATGGGTGGAAAGGATTCTACTTGGGGCTCAATGCTCTGTCCTTGAGGCCCAGCGGGGTAACAGCTTCACACCCTAAGCCCTGGGCAGCGAGGTGGTGGCTGTCGCCCCAGCCTGGGCTCCTGCAGCCCAACCCTCTGAAACCGAGGATGTGAGACATATACCTGGGACCCGGGAAATGACCTCCATTTCTCGGACCAAGAGAGAGATGGCCCAGTCCCCTAGTACGGTGTCCCTGGTTCTTGGGGGCACTGGTGGCCATGCCAACCCTTGGCCCAACGTTGGAGTTCTTCTTCCCTTTCTTAAGAAGGAAGGAGTGGTCACAGCTGGGTAGCTCCATCAGTCCCTCTCTTGTCTGTACAGTCCAGGAACTCTAACAGGCTCCTTTCTTTTTGGCCCATCTTTGCTCCATTCAGTCTAGTCTGATGACATTCTTTCTAGTATAAAATTCTCAAACACTTGTTGGCTTCCCGTGGCATTCACACAGGTCCAGGTCATCAGACAAGGAGTTGTCTAGAGATCTTTCTTGAATACCCGTATCTCCCATGTCTTAATTCCTAACTTCTGCAGATGGTTGATTGGATCCATGAAACACATGCCTTACCTCTTTAGCTAATGGTTTTCCAGGCGCTCCCTTGCACCTGTTTCCAGGGCAGGGTATCTGTATACATTGAGTACCTTCTGAATCACCCAATGCTGGCTTTCTTTTCCTCAGTGCTTCCTTGGCTAATTTGTCTCTTTTCACTCCCCTTTCCTGTAGGGATCTAGGAGAAACCAGATTCAATCCTAAATACTTTTCTCAATTTACCCGTGTATCGGCCAGGGGTCCCCCTGGCCTCCTTAATTTCATGGAAAAATCAGCTTGCAAATGGCAGATCATTAGGACGTGAGGCATGGCAACTTATTTAACGTGTATTCCCGGGAGCCTTTAGGGTTACTAGCCAAAGACACAAGGGAAATGATCTATTTTTATGCCTGGGGTCAAAAGAGTAGGGACACCTGTGCATCAATATGATGGGACAAAAAGGCTATGATCTAATGCTAACAGACTGAGTGGGGGACACACGGTAAGGCCTCTCTGTCTAGATTTCGCTTGACCTCTCTGAACACACAGTCCTTCCTCCTGTGTATGGGGCAGGAGCCTCTCTGAAATGGGAGTCTCATGAGCGACAGTCAAATGAGGTAGGTCACATAATTGCTTTACCACCAGTTTTTTACGCAGAAAAGTCTTGGGGGGTGGTGAATCAGATTAATGCTTTTAGCTTTCATGAGATGGCTTTGTGGGATAAGGATCTCTGGTTTCTAAGACTTCCTTTGGGCAAGAGGGTTTCTGCTTTCTCTGGCTATCCTCAGGGAAGAATGAGGCTGCGAGACAGGAGGGCAGGAGAAGGTCAGAGAGAAACTTGTGCTTCCGAGGCTACTTCTTCTGAGGCTTCCTTTTTGGGCTATTGTTTTCTGAGCTGCAACAAAATTCCTCAGTATGAAACTTCCCCAGGAAGTTTCACGGTGCAGAAAGTGGGTTGTTGGATTGGCGTATACAAGCCATTGATCCAGTCTCCCAGGACTGAGAATAGGCTGGTCCAGTCAAACAGTTAACAGTCGTTACTCCTTTCAGACCGTGAGTTTGCGGAGGGGCTTCTGCCAGAGTTGGTCCTCTGTATGATTTGTGCAACCGATGTTTAGCAGGAGGCATGTTAATGCGAGCAATGACAACCACGACTTAACCGTTAGAACAGACTAAAAACTTAGCTTTTGAGTTCAGGGGCCATCAGTCGAGAAGATTTTAGATGCTGGGTTGGAAGCACGTTCGGACGAAATGAGAGCAGATAGTGACAATCAGATGGATTTTTCTTGGTGTGGACTCTGCATCAGGTGACCCAGCGAACTTTTTGAAGAGTCTGTATACCTCAACAAGCCTGACGGCTGTTCATATCTAACTTGCTATAGTCATTTCTCTCAAAGTGTGTATCAGGATTTCTAGTTTCAGCTTGCATGGCCTTGGGGAAAAGCTCTTTTAATTTTAGTGATTTTTAACTCAGTGAAAATTGGAGAAAAGACTGAATCATGAGTTTGGAGACTTGTACCCAGAAAAGAATTCAGCATTCCTTCGATATGGTAGGGAAATCATAGGAACTGAAAAACAGTGAACATGGCCAGGATCTACTAACAGGTAATTTACAGTGTTTTGTATTTTTTTGAAACATAAATTTCTTCTCTCCAGTTTCCCATTTCTGTTAAAGACGAATCACAGCAGGATCAATTTATATGCAAAGTAGGTTTCACTCTTACTATACTTTGCCTGATTATTTGCATAAAGCGTAGCAAGACTAGTGATTGGTTGGTTGGGCCCTTTTCAGTCAGCTTTGCTGGAACTATTTTTTATAACGAATTTTAGATTGGCCTTTCAGAAGCTGCTCAAGTTTAAAAAGGCAGTCTGAGGATTGCTCTGTATGGGTAGACATCTGTATGAATTGTGTGAATAATCTCTCTTCTCAAGGTCCCCAAATCACCTGAGGTTCCTGGGCCTGTCAGAAAGTGACATTCTTACCTTACCACAGGTTAGGAATCTTGTAAAGGAACTGCTAGCCAGAGCATCAGTCCAGCATTTTAAGGGACTTTTAATCAGTTCTATAAAGTCAACCTAAATTTTGCAAAGCAGTCTAGTCACATCTGAAAATATGCCTTTCTAGCAGAGCCTTGGTAAAATCAGCAGTGTTTCCAGTGTTACAAAAGAGAACAGATTCTTACTGAACTTCCACAAATAACCGTATTGCCATGAGTTAACAATACCCGCAAGTAGTTTCTCAGTTTTGGAGAAATCAGGCAGGGAGATATAGATATGCTTCAGATTTGGCTCACAAAATTATACTTTACAAAATGTGTTGATTATTATATATAGCTGAGAAACAAAAACAAACAAACAAAAAAGTTTTCCTAACCCTGCGAAGGAAAACAGGAAAGGAATCAGTGACGTTTAAAACTACAGAAAAAAAAAAAAAAAAAAAAAAAAAAAGTTCACAAAAACCTCTTTAGCTCTCTCTTTGTTCAGTCCCATGTAATTAACTGTTGTTTGGCTGAATGTTGGATAGGCAATCCTCATACCCACATTTGTTTTCTAATTGTAGGCCCTGAAATTCTTTTTCCTACTCTAGTAGTATGATCTCTAAAGTTATCTGAAACCTCTATTTAAGAGTGCTTGCCAGAGTCCTTACCTTGAATTGTTTTAAGAAGAAAATTCTGGACAGTCGCTGCTCGTAAACTAGTTTTTGAGAAAAGTCAAAGTAAAAGAAGAACTGTCAGTTTGTGACAAAAGTGTTAGAGTACCCATGGTGAAAGACACAATTGACAGAGAGATTTGGTTATTTCTGTGGCATACAAATAATTATTATGGATCACCTATCCCAAGAAGGATTAGAATCTTAGGAATCTCATACAATTTTGAGACATATTCATAACACATTTATGCAGATATAACCCAAAGAAGTTTAAGCACGATTTCATATTTGTCAGTGTTTCCTGTATAATGTTAACAGACCAAATAATGTTAATATGTCTCTCTTGGTTTTCCAAGGCCCATAATATCCAAAATGCTGGTATGAGGTCAAAAGAGTGAATTCTGAATTTGAATGTATTGGGGGACGGTTTTCAGATATCAAGGTGTGAAACACTTGCTCACAATAGGAGCCCAGGTCACTGTAAAATGACATTTATTTAGCCAAAATGATGAATTAAAGATTTTTAAAAGCAAACATCCTTTAATCTTAGATGGGGGTGAGACTCAGATTCCCCAACAATCATCAGAATTGATGAGGACACCAGGAGGCCAACTGAATCTGACTTGTTCTCTCCCTCATTGCGCTCTTCTTCTGTAGTTTATGTAAACGGTAAAAAAAAAAAAAAAAAAAAAAAAAAAAAAAAAAAAAAAAAAAAGTTTGACTAGCTATTATTAATGTTATTTAGAAATCTTGTTAAAAGGAGAAAAACAAATACTACCTTCACATTTTGTGTATTCTTAACTCCAAAGCTAATTTTCCTAAGGCTCTGTAAATAAATCCATTTACTTTTAGTTTGTTTGCCTACAAGGTAAGATTTTTAATAAACCTTTTATAATCTTTTATAAATTTGTGTCGCCTTTTTTCATTTTATACTTATTTTATTTTATTTTGTAATTTAAAATAATTCTTAAAAACCTTAAAACTAGGCAACATTACGTTTCCTCACAAAACCTACATTCCCATGCCTTTTTATGACCGTTTGTGAATTGAGAGACTCATCTTGCTTTTTAATTATGCCTTATACATAACATTCTTTCTCTTATATCCAGAAGTTTTAATTGTACATGTTAAGTGTAATGGTAACTTGCAGTAACCCTTATTATTTGTTGAATAACCTAGAAGGCATGCTATTTTAATTGTGTATCAGATACAGTGCCCAGGACAAAGGGCAATGCCTGGAGTCAGGTCTCCTCACGGACCTGTAGCAGTTTAAAT
>NC_133470.1:132627922-132805422 GCF_048565385.1 Saimiri boliviensis
CCCTACTACCAGGTCATTGTGCAGGAGAACAACACACCTGGCGCCTATCTGCTCTCTGTGTCTGCCCGAGACCCCGATCTGGGTCTCAACGGCAGTGTCTCCTACCAGATCGTGCCGTCGCAGGTGCGGGACATGCCTGTCTTCACCTATGTCTCCATCAACCCCAACTCAGGCGACATCTACGCGCTGCGATCCTTTAACCACGAGCAGACCAAGGCGTTCGAATTCAAGGTGCTGGCCAAGGACGGCGGCCTCCCCTCACTACAAAGCAACGCGACAGTGCGGGTCATCATCCTCGACGTCAACGACAACACCCCGGTTATCACAGCCCCACCTCTGATTAACGGCACTGCCGAGGTCTACATACCCCGCAACTCTGGCATAGGCTACCTGGTGACTGTTGTCAAGGCAGACGACTACGATGAGGGCGAAAATGGCCGAGTCACCTACGACATGACCGAGGGCGACCGCGGCTTCTTTGAAATAGACCAGATCAATGGCGAAGTCAGAACCACCCGCACCTTCGGGGATAGCTCCAAGTCCTCCTATGAGCTTATCGTCGTGGCCCACGACCACGGCAAGACATCTCTCTCTGCCTCTGCTCTCGTCCTAATCTACTTGTCCCCTGCTCTGGATGCCCAAGAGTCAATGGGCTCTGTGAACTTGTCCTTGATTTTCATTATTGCCCTGGGCTCCATTGCGGGCATCCTCTTTGTAACTATGATCTTCGTGGCAATCAAGTGCAAGCGAGACAACAAAGAGATCCGGACCTACAACTGCAGGTAAAGCCAAGTTTTCTTTCTTTGTCTTGGATTGAATAAGGTGTGCTTATCTGTGTCTCTGTGTGAAAATCCCGGTGCTTCTGTTTCCTACTTAAATGCATGCAGCATACTTGCAGTGCTTCTTTTTGTAGGGTGAAAAGTTTGTGACAGTCCAAGTTGATCAATTCTTTTGATCTGACAATTTGCTGGAAGACAATCATTTAGTGTTTGAATGGATTCTATCACCTAATGATGAGCAATTATCATTTTAAAATTTGCACAGCTGTTTCCATGAAGGTTTGAAGTTATGGCAGGAAACACACACACACACACACACACACACACACACACACACACACACAGAGAGAGAGAGAGAGAGAGAGAGAAAGAGAGAGAGAGAGAGAGAGAGGATTGTTCATATTTTCAGGAAAACAACCACAACTTGGTGTCCAGGGCACAGTGTTTTTGGGACAGGTACTGAAAGAAGAGGGAGTGTTGGCAGCTACCCTGTCTTGTTGCAGTGATGAACTCTGGAGAGAGACTTGGAGTGGGAGTGTCAGATGGGAAAGGGAGATTAGGGGGAGGAGAGAACCGGAGTGTGTGGAGATGCAGGTGATTAGTGGTTTTTAGTTTATTCTTGGCATGTTTTTTATCTAGTCCCCAAACATCTGGCTATATAAAGTGAAATTCTATCAGGCATCTGTATGTTTTCAAATATCTGGTTGGTTGGTAGTGCGGAGACCAAACATCCCAATGAGGAGCAAGACTTCGCATCCAGATGTTTCAGTAAAAATAGCAATATTCTAGAGTTGATGCTTTCCTCTAACGGGAGACTGTGTTGTGGCATTAAGATCTGGTTGCTACCAGTGGATGTCACTATGGGCTATTGTGTTGCAGTTTCTCTTGAAGTGTGTGCAGGGTGTCTGTGTGTGTGTGTGTGTGTGTGTGTGAGAGAGAGAGAGAGAGAGAGAGAGAGAGGGAAGGAGGGAGGGAGAGAAGGGGGAGGAGAAGGGAGAAAAGAAATGTGGAAACGTAGTATTTTTTTAAAAAAAGATTTCCTGGTAAACACATTAGAAGGTTTTGCTGAAGCCCTTTCATGTATTTGGATAGAGCACATAAGTCTAAGCATTCCTAGAATCCCAAAATCCAATTTATGATGATACATGTCATTTTTTTTTCCAGCAGTGTCTTATCGAAACAGTTGAAAAAAGTTGTTTCTTTAGTTTGCTGAAAATGAATGATGCTGTTATTTATAACCAAGGTGTGTGTGTGCTTTCAACACACCTACACATCAGTGTGTCTTTTGTGCCATTTGTGCTTGCATGTTAATCAGTCAAAATATGTTCCTGTAGGTTCAGTTTGTATTTGACACCGTCTGAAATGCACACTTCTGTGAATCAAAGCCCCCTGAATATGTAACAGCCATGCAATTATTGTTTCCCTTTTACTATTCTCTACGTTACACAAGTTAGTAGACAAATGCTAACCACACATGAATATCAATCAGGTACCATAAAAGAGCAGCTGCAATGCCTCATAAATGCTTTAATCCTGTTACTAGTGAAATGGCCATGACTTTTCTTTCCTTCAGCACCAAGTCATTTCAGATGGGAGAAATGTAAATTAATACTGCCCTTACCTTTCAAACCTATGAACTGCTAGTGGAGATTTTTATAGGAGAAAACTATGGAGTCAATAAAATTTTATTTATATGGAGATAATTATGGAGAGGGCTCTTTTTAAGCCATTTTCTCAGCATAAACGCATAAGATCCTTTCCTTGATGAAAAACAAAAACAAAAACAAAACCCAGCTTGAAATAAAGATATTGAAGACTTTGCCACTTCTTGGTGATGTATGCCTAGAAGTGAGAGCCCTTTCTGAGAACTTGCCAAGGAGGTGATTAAACAGGAGGAGAGCATTTGAATATTGAAAGAAAAGAGTAAAATCTCAGTGCTCTCCAACTTCACCCAGATGTGTATTTTCTGAAGTGCTCTGTTTCCTGTGATGGTTTGGGATTAATGAAGTACAGTATAATTAAATCATTGGTCAATACAGAAAGGGCTGCACAATGAATGCTTCAGCTGAATAATTTGATGAGGCATTGCCAAACTTACCCATCATGGGTAAACAAAATGATTAAAATTTCCCATTGATTCTGTTAACAGATTAGAATAGAAAATCAACCTTAGTCCTGGGGTTTTGAGGATTTTATCTGCTCAAAACCCAATAGTACCAGTTTCCCATCACTGCAAATCTCCCTAAGCAGAGTGAAGGGGTGAGGGGAACCCAATTGCTTAGCTCTAGGTAGGTCCTGGGGACAGAGCAAGAATTTGCCTCTGTAGATGTGCAGTCTCCGTATCTGCTCAGACTTTTTAGAAACCCAAAGTTCAGGAGCGTGTCTTTTCATGTGATTAGGCAGAGGTTGTTTCTTTTTCTCAGCCTCTGCACAACCTCTTCCTGAAATGCATTCATTTATGAGACTTGCGAGATGATCTGCAATTGCTGCTTGAATTGGGCTCCCTTTTTGTATTCAATTAGCTTTGTCGAGTGAGAATAAGGCACAGTCTTTTCCCTAGTAAAGATCAACCTGTGTTATTTATTAACCCTATTGTTTTGCTGATTATTGCCCAGAAATCAAATTTCCAAAAATTAAGCTGAATCATTATGTGCAAAGTATTAAATCACTTTGAGAATCTGGCTACATTTAAATGTATTTCTTTTGTCAAGTCTCTTAATGCCTGTTGTCTTTGGTGCACGTGGCTGGGTCTGTTTCAGTGTTAATTAAATTGAGCTCTTTATGTTCCAGTTGCAGCACAGCTGCTTGTAGGTACACCTGAATGGAGAAGGATGCTGAATGCACTAACCTTTAAATTCCTTTGCAGTAATTGTTTAACCATCACTTGTCTCCTCGGCTGTTTTATAAAAGGACAAAACAGCAAGTGTCTGCATTGCATCTCGGTTTCTCCCATTAGCGAGGAGCAAGACAAAAAGACAGAGGAGAAAGTGAGCCTAAGGGGAAAGAGGTAAAAAGGCATTTCCCCTCATTTAAATGGGCTTGGCTGTTAGTTTTTTCTAGGAGAGGAGGGGGGTGGGAGAGTAAAAGGAAGCCGGGCTAGGGCAGGGAGGAGGGTGTGGAGGAGATGCGAAAGAATGGGGTCTGATCTCCTACCCCAGCCCAAAACTGATCAAGTGAGTCATAGAGGGAGCTGATTGAGGGCGTGTGCCACAGGGCAAATGCCTGGAGGAACTGGTGAGGCCGGAGTATTTTTATTTTCCTCTATCTCTTCTTTGGTGACTTGCTTTGTATTTCACCTAGGAGTTCCTTTCGGTTCCAGGGAAGCTCCAGATTTGAGCATTTTCATGCTTTCTCTCCCATAGGCTCAACTTTCCCTGTCCCCCACCCGTGCTCCCAGGCCACTCACAATGAAACATTCCAAATCCAAAGCATAGAAACTTTTTTACGGGGGTTGGTGGGAGGTTACTATGTTTAATACAAAAAGTTTATGGCCCTCAGCTTGTTTTCCCATGTACAAAGCACAGGGAGAAACCCGATGATGTAATGCGCCAGAATAAGGAGCTGGAGCAGAGATGGGGTGCAACCCTCTGGGGTGCTTAATGTTTATTAATCAGTGCATGGTTTGGAAAGGTGTTAGCGATTCATGCTGCCTTTTCTGTCACATAGAATCGCTGAGTACTCCTATGGGCATCAAAAGAAATCAAGCAAGAAGAAAAAAATCAGTAAGAATGACATCCGTCTGGTACCCCGGGATGTGGAGGAGACAGACAAGATGAACGTTGTCAGTTGCTCTTCCCTGACCTCGTCCCTCAACTATTTTGACTACCACCAGCAGACACTGCCCCTGGGCTGCCGCCGCTCTGAGAGCACTTTCATGAATGTGGAGAACCAGAATACCCGTGCTAACCACATCTACCATCACTCTTTCAACAGCCAGGGTCCCCAGCAGCCTGACCTGATTATCAACGGTGTGCCTCTGCCTGAGGTGAGTGCAACTACGTGGCTCTATGAGGTTCTCCCAGACCTCCTTGTTTGCTCCACCTGTTGCAAATATAGCATGCTTGACAACCAGCATTACTAGCGTGCCACTAAAGTGGCTTAGAAAGGGTCAAGTAGTGCTGAAAATGGATGAAACCCTCTAATGCCCTGGGACCAATTTTCCAGTGTGAGAGTGATTCAGCCTCCTAAAGCCCCCATTTGCTTTTTCTTTGGTCACATCACTGTTCTCTAGCATCTTGGTGAGAATATGGATGGGCTGGTTAAAGGGAGGCAAAGCAAAAATTAAAAAGCCACTTTGCTATTTTTTTAGCAGTTCTAGTGGTAACATTTGATGGTCGAAGAGATTGAAACTGTCATTATTGCTGAAAATATAAGAATTAGCTGGCTGGTTGCAGTGGCTCACACCTGTAATCCCAGTATTTTGGGAGGTCGAGGCAAGAGAATTCCTTGATCCTGGAATTCCAGACCAGCTTGCCAGCCTGGGCAATATATCAAAAAATAAGAGTAAGAATTATCTATGCATTTGAGTTAGCTCGGTTTCTCTTCACCGGGAATAAATATTTTTAAGTAGAAATATTTTTTTAAACGTTATGTGGTCAGATGTTTGCTGGCTGTTGAAATCTTTTAGGGCAGTAGAGTGGTGTGCGGATAATGGCTGGTGGGTGGTTGGGTGGAAGGCTATAAAATAACATTTCTTAAGTTGATTTTATTTTTCCATGAATTGCTTAAGTCCCTCTTTGGTTGGAAATGTGATGCACTCAAAGGCATATGTCCTCTTCCAAGCTGCCAGTGAAAAGAATACTGCACGTTTGGAGAGCACTTTCACATCTTTCAGAGCACTTTCCCAAACATTGTTTTGTTTGATCCTCACAATCAGGTATCTTGATAGGTTGCCCTTCAGTAAATGATAAAACTGAGGTCTGGAGATGCTAAGGGGCTTACTCATTCTTACAAAGTTGGTTATCAAGGGAGGGAGGACCAGACTAAAGGACTCTATAATCCCTGGCAAGTGTGGTTTCAGTGACACCTTCCTGCCTTAAAAATAATTCAGCCTGACATACCCAGGCTATGATACATACATAAAATGGCCTCATTGTATTTCTGTCAATTTTGTAGGACAAGGGGTCTTAGGACCGCTTACATTGATTACTCTTCTAGTTCCTGAACAATAATTCCCATCAGAATTAATGGGGCCAAACAACAGTGCTTTTGATGAGTAACTGATGGTATTCTGCCAGCAACAAAAGCATCAATATTTTCAACTTATGACTCTATAAATAAGGATTTGTTGAAAGTCCAGTATTGTGCTAGGCAAATGCAGTTATAATTATTAATATTAGTGAATACTACTAAGTCCTAACTGTAGACTACTTGGAAGACTACTTGTGGATCACCAATAGTTCAGCAACAGAAAGTGAGAGGTAGTGCTGTGTAGTGGAATCAGATTGATCATCATTTTGAATCTAGGCATCACTGCTTGCTGTGGAACCTAAGTCTCTGTTTCTTTATCTACAAAATGGGCACACCTGTCATGCAAAGTTGTTCCAAGGTATATGACTCGTGTAATATCGAAGGTCCAACTCACTGGTGTTCCTAAAATAGTAGACCTCTTCATTAGACAAATGGAGAATCACTGTTACAATGGCTTGCACAGCTGAGTGTGTCTCCCTAGGCACTTGTAACCAAAGAGGAATTTAGGCTGCTTCTATATAGATAAGTCCTACAAAGTGTTATGTCCATACTATTCCTATTGATCATTTTAACGGTAGAGGTGAAAGATGCCAAAAAGTTGTGGGTTCAGTTGTTCATAAGTAACAGTGCTGTTACTTTTGGAGATGGACAAAAGGGTTGAATCCTGGGGACTTGGTGATCACTTAGGCATTCAATTCAAGACACTAGAGAAATGTGAGTTCTGGTATCTATGAAATAGACGGAAAGGACAGAAAACAGATGACTGCATCGACTTGGTTTACCTAAGACTTAGTATCCCTTCTGGAATTCTTCCGTGGGCCGAATGAAACAAAATATTGCTTCGATTATGTAGAAAAGCCATTTAAAGTCTCAGTTTTGATCCTGTCTCTGACTCACAAAGCCAGATGCTTTTCCTTGGTTAACAAAATTACACAGTTTTGGTGTGTACAGCGGGTCAGGGGCAAGAGAGTGTGTTGTGTGAGATTGTGTGTATTTCTAATATGCAGTCCTGCCTGGAGAGTTCAACTGGCAAACACATTCAGAAAGGAGAGAGGCCCACTTACCGCTGAATACAGACCAGGCCATTTTACCTGAATCAGTCACAATGTCCTGCATAGGGAAAATGACACTTCTCCTTTTCTTTTTTATACCAAAGGCCACTGGACTCAGTGGAATACTTACGTCCAGTGAAATCTATAGAAGAGCAGGGATGATTGATTTGTTCATTCAACTGATATTTGTTGAGTGTCTACTCTTTGTAAGGCACTGCTCTAGGCTCTGTCATTAGAGAGATGAAAAAGACAAGAAATGCACATTCTAATGGGTAAGACAATCAAGTAAATAGGTGATTTGCAATACAGAATAATAAATACTAATATAGGGTGCAATGGGACATTCTCTATTGCTAGGATAATAACATGTTGATATATTTCCTAAATTATCCTTATATTATCCTAATTAATTAATCCATCCAAGAAAGCAACATTTATTAAGCAATTATAGCATAGAATGATAAGTGCTATGATGTGGTAAATATAAGATTTTATAGAAATTTCTCTATTAAATCATATTATGTTACTTGCTTTGTTGTTTATTTCATTAAACCATTCTTTCATTTGTTCATTAATTTATCCCATTAGCATTTATTATACATTTAGAATGTGCCAGATACTGTACTACTTCCTGGGGATCAAAAGTAATAAAACACTTGATTCTTGACCCTAGGGAACTTACAGAAGGACAGACAAGTAAACAGGTAGTTTCAATTCTTTTCCTGAGCACATGTTACATTCTTACTCTCCAGGTTGGGACAAAAGGCCGCTACTTAGTAGCTTCCTCTATTGGGTTACCTGTGTCAAACCGATTCTCTTTATGAACTGTAGATCCAGTTACAGGGCTTACTCTCAAAGGCATCATATATGAGTCCACTCAGACCTGTTGCGTGCTAGCTGTACTCTATCACACTTTGAAATTTATCATCATGGCATTAGATTAAGTCAGTAAGCATTGCTGGAGTATCCACTATGGGCTCAGCTATGTGGCAGGGACCATGGAGATTCCAAATAAGTTTCAGATGTAACTTCTGCCCTCAGAGAGTTAACAGTCTAGTTGGGGAGCTAAGATCACCCACAGTAATTTCACTAGCAAGCAATACAAGATAGTTTCTAATCACTTGTTACTTTGTAGACTCCTAAGAACTCCTTTTTCCTCCTTTCATGGCAGCCCTACATTTTATGTAGATTTGCTATTGAACTCTCAAAATTTAGTGCTGAGTGGAAGATAGCTCTTGTTTCAGTGTCCAAACGTAGTCACATATGAACGTTGTTGCCTCTAGAAGCTAAAAGAAGTAAGACTTTGAATGAAGTTAGGTAGGCAAGGTAAAGGGAATGGAACACTAGTTGAGAATTGGAACTTAGTTTACAGTATTGCAGAGATAATCTTGTGTAGAATTGTATATCATTATTTACTTGTCCTCTGATTTTGGCTGGGAAATCAGCTATATGGATTTTGTGGTTTTGTACACAAATTTGAGGGGCAAAGTGGAGGATGCCTTTGCTGTTTACGGAAGACTTTTGTAGAATTAGCGATGTCAGGTATCTTTTACATATTTTAAACTGAAAGGCGAGGTTCGCATTCCTTAGTATTCTGGTTTATTTTACTCATAGACTTAGGGTATATGTGAATGAATTAGAGGGTGTGTGTGTCTGTGTGTGTGTGTGTTGGGGGGGGGAATAGAAAAGAGTGAAGAGAGAGGAAAGGAGGCTGAAAAAGAAAGAAAATGGAGAAGAAAGATAGTAGGTTTGTCAGTTTGCTAAGATCTTTCTAAAAATAGTCCAAGTTTTTTGAGAGGCTCCTTACTAAGGCAAATAATTTTTCTTCCAGTTTTATGGAAGGGAGACATGCCTACTGGTGCCTCTGGATGCTGGAAAGTGTTATTCCTTTGTACAATAGAATTTCTGCATTGCCATTTTTGTCACCTGGGCCCAGTCATTATTGAAGAAAGAAAATGCAACTCATTGCTTCGACTGGAAATGGAGACTTGGGTGAGGCTTCTTCCTGTCTCCAGGAGGGAGGAAGGAAGAAATGGCCCAAACACCCAGTCTCTTTTGTGCAGTATTTTTCAATTTTAGTTTTCTTATGTTGAATGCTTCTGAGCCGACAGCTCTAACAGAGTGATAGTAGGCAAAAACTTACAGAATTTCAGTCACAGGTACCTAGGGATTTAAATTTTGGTTTCAATCTCTATCTTCAACTCTATTTGCTACCTTTTATCAGCAAACTGTAGTTTCTTTGTTATGAGACATACAAGGAGTGTGTGTGCTTGCTCTGCTATAGTCACTCATGCAACAGTCTTCATAAGTAGTGATGTAGTAGCTGTGGCAGAGTTTGCAGAACAAGAATGTATGTGGCAGCCAAATTGAATGCTTCCAATTATCATATAGAAAGTCTGAATTCATGGTCATCTTAGTGGAAATAATGAAAATAAAGCATCAGTTAGGCTTTGAAAAAAATAGCCCAGTACACTTTAGTTCCTAAAACAGAGTTTTAAAGTTAGAGATTTGCAGTGACTTGAATGAAATTCTGGGCTAAAGTCCGTCACAAACCGATCAGATAGTCAATTCAGAAAGCGCTAAAAAATAATAGGTATGATAAGGCTCCTTTGGATAGCATGGAAATGACACAAAGCATCACCTCTAATTAAAACAAACCAAGAAACCCTTTAGTGAGCCTCTTGTTTGTTTCCTTATTATAGTGGGGTCTTTAAATCATTTAAGTCCTATCCCTGATGGTCAAAAGTAACCTTGCAGGAGAGAGCAATGAAAAACAATGCAGCCCCCATCTTTTTAAGCATTCTCATTTCAGTTTTCTTTTAAAATCAAGGGTTCCATTCCTACCAGCAGTCAGTCTAGGACCACCCATTGCCTACATTGTGTCTTATTGGCACGTTCCATCTCTAGCGGAGACAGCCAGTTTCCCAGCGGGGATCGGCTTGCAAGGTGTGTTCCAGAATAAACTGTTCCTCTGTTGTCTCCATGCAACTGCCACAGAACTGCAGAACTGAGTTAGTTTACATTAGTATCTGCTAATTTATTATTATCATTCCTTATTGGCAATTAACTGGTTACCTTAGAGATCACCTCTCTCCCTGTACACCTTCACTAAAGTTAAGCTCAGCCAGAGCTCTTGCTAATGATCCTGAGATTTTTCTCCCTAAGGGGCTGGAGGCAGGACATTTTCCAGAGAGGGCTCTAAGGCTTTGGAATTCCTTTTATCAGAGGACCACTTGTTTTGGGTCCAGGTGGCTCCACCTGGCTTTTTCTCTGACTGTCAGTCAGATTTACGAAGTGGGACCGACAGCTGCAGTCCTCTCTCTCCCTAACCTTGCCTCAGTCTGTGCTGTGGCTTGGGCTTATTGTGCCCAGGGCTGAAGCTAAGGGCTTAGGGGACTAAGAAAGGATGAAGTCACCCCCTGGCAAAGCTGGAGTCTTTCAATTGTGGCGGTGCTGTGGTTCTTAGGCGTCTGCTTTTAGTTTCAGATGTTGACCCCTCTGCCTGTGTACCTCAGCTTCCAGGATTTAGCGGACGCCGAGCTTGGTTGAATCGAGGGTCTCCGATATGGGTAAATAAAGCCATTTGTACCAGAAGCCTGTCTGTGAGAGGTGGGAGGCTGGCTCTGGAACAGCCATTTTCCCCCACGGAGAAGAGGCTTGATTTCTTGTTGTGTGACTGGCTGGCCTTTGCTGTGAGCCTCGTTTACTTCGAACAATTGAAAGGCTTGAAGTGAAAATCCCAGAGGATCAGTTGTTTGCAGAGGGAAATGCTCTTCAAGTTACATTTCCTATTTGACTGTTGTGTAGTTAGAGTGGTTTCTGTGTGGGCTGCTTAGTGAGGTCACTCAGCTTCTAGTGGGTGTATCCAGGCTCCTAGCACCTCCCTGTACCCGCCAGGGGAATGAAGAAGAAAATTCCTGCTGCGGTGAGGGACAGCAATTCTGTCAGCTCCGGAAGCCTGGGTTCCTCTGCAGAAACCTTACTTGTTATCATTCGGCATATTGGTTAGGACCACACAGCTCCACGGCATTTTTAGAAAAGGTGTCAGAATGGACCAGCGGTTCCACTCTACAGTCATGAAAATGGAGTTATAGAAAAGGCAAATGACTTACTCAGGCACACGACATTTGCAGCCAAACTAGCCTCCATTTTGCTTCACAATAGTTCCTCTGGTGCGGCTTCCAAGCGTTTTCTGTCACATAATGAAAAACCTGACAGGGTTCTCCTGGAGGACCTGCGGGTGTGCTTTTGAAGATAGTTGTGTTCCTGAAAAGTTAGTCAGCCAAAGAGTGTTTGTTTTGTAAATTAAACCCCATGCTAATCACAGTAGTGGAATTCTGTATTTAAAGAAAGCCTGTGGTGGATCCTTTCATAAACGAGAGTCCTTATACAATGCGGATAATCAACTCCTAACTGACTGCTTTTGTAAGTCTGGATTTTCACATATCTTGTTTAGTTAAAATTAGATCCCTCAAACTGACAAGACTGACAAAACCTTTGAAAGTTGGGCCAATTCATTTTTCCCTTGATTGAAATCTGGCCCTTGAATCCTCACTGGTTAGCCTTCCTGGTTGAATTTTACTTAAGTAAACACATTGGAACTATGTAATATTTAGAATACAGTTTCCAGAAAAGATGGGTACATGCCATTGAAATTTAACGAGTATTAGCATTTAATATTTGCTCCAGATCCTAAAAGAATGAAATAAAATATGACAGCTACCACCTTCCCATCTTGTTCTCTTCACTCTGAAACCTGTGGCTCAAAGAGCAGAACAGAAGCCCATCACGAATGTCTTTTTTTTTTTTTTTTTTTTTTTGTCTTCACCTCTAGAGCTTGTTCCTGAAAAGAGACGTTTACTGGTCTCAGATTCTGAAAGCTCCCCAAGTCAATAAGGATTTCCTGGATTGGGTAGACCCTGGGAATTACTTTGCAAAATGAGAGGGCTCTCTTAGACATTCCTTTAAATTTAGTCTCTGGGGAGGGAGAAAAATCACTTTTCAGAACAGGGAAAAATGAGAGACAGACAAATTAGTAGACAGACATGTGTTAGGACCAGCTACCTCCAGAATTTTGAGCAGACCCTTTGGGACTGAAGCATATGGGAAGCTCAGTGTTCATTGGTGGACTAGCACTGCGGTTTATTATTTTTTCTTTTCTTTTCCTTCTTTCTTTCTTTCTTTTTTTTTTTTTGAGACGGAGTCTCACTCTGTCGCCCAGGCTGGAGTGCAGTAGTGCAATCTTGACTCACTGCAGCCTCCACCACCTGGGTTCAAGCGATTCTCCTGCCTCAGCCCCCGAGTACCTGGGATTACAGGTGCCTGCCACCACTCTTGTCTAATTTTTTGTATTTTTAGTAGAGATGGGGTTTCACTGCATTGGCCAGGCTGGTCTTGAACTCCTGACCTTAGATGATCCACCCGCATTGGCCCCGCAAAGTGCTGGGATTACAGGCGTGAGCCACTCGCCAGGCTGCACCGCGCTGGGGCTTCTTAATGTCAGATGCTTAAGCACTGCCTTGATGTGCATAGTCTTCTGATGCTCCATTAAGTCTCTGAGTGCCAGGGAGGCCAGTTTTCAGTTTCTCCCACTGGGCCCCATCTGGCCGCTATTCTGTGGCAAGCTGCTCTCCCTCAGTGCCACCAGCACTGGCCTTGGCAGTCTCTGCTTTCTGGATTGTTTCTGCTCCCAAATCTGATTTCCAGAGCATGAAGGGCACCTCTTCTCAGATTGTGTAGTTTGCTCTTCTGAGCAAAATGGATTCCCTGTGTAAGCTGACAGGAAGAAAAGTTAAATGCAAAGGCTAGATCCCTCTTTAGGGGAGAAAGAGATTAGGTCCTCAGAGACTCCTTCCCGACTCTGACATTCTGCTGGTTGTCTCTCTGAAAAAATGCTCATAAGCCTAGTCACAGCAGGGTGTGATCCCCTAAATGTGAGGCCATGGCACCCCAATTTGATATAGCTCAGGGATAGATCTCTCAGGGACTCTTTCTAATTGAGAACTCTGAATAGGAAGCAGCAAAATATTCATTGCTGTGCATACAACCCAGCTTAAGAATATGTTACATGCATATTTTCAATTTACTAGAAATTATTTCCTGATGCTCGCTTTCTCTTTTTGTTTCTTTTGGGCACAGTTCTGTATCAATCTTTCATCTTCTTTAATTCTCTTGGCTTTAGGAAGCCTACTTTGGGCTACCTATGTGTACAGGTCGTTTGCTATAAAACCATATCTTTTCTAAGTGAGAAGAATGGACACGGAGACCCTGTTAAACTGCATTCAGCGGGATTGGCTTAACCTTTAAGAGGCTTTTTTAGAACTAAAAATGTCTGTAATCTAGCGTTCATATTTGAAACTTGACATGCTTGAGGGAGGCAGGGCTCTCGAGATACAGGGACGAGCAGAGGCATATGGCTACAGGTAATGGTGAACAGCCTCTGATTTTCTCCTCTGTGCTGCCAGGCACAGAGGCCATGGTAAGGACATAGTCATACTGCACTCATAAGACTGGCATTGAATATGAGCTTGCTGTACTGATCATTTCTTTAATTAGTGCATTTACATTTTTTCAAGTATACACTTTTGAGTGATGAAGTATGCTAATGGTAACATTTGTTTCTAAAAGCTTAGAGGAGAGAACATGATGGCATTAGTATTAAATAATGGTTTTTTCATAGTGAAGATATTGCCTGATTTTAAAATTGCAAAATAATTTTATGATAGTTATGGCTCTTTGGAAACAAATCTCAAATACTACATATGAAACACCAATTTTCTGTGTGGCTTGTGTACTTACTAATGGCATGTATGTGCTTACACTTCTAAGTTATTCTTTCTAATTTTGCCTTTACTGGTAATTCTTTAGAAATAGAAAAAAGATGTGCTTTGTTACAGTAAAAAATAAAATAATTTCCTGAAATGGAAAGAAAGCTAACTTGCCTTTGCAAAAACTATGCATTGTGTAGTGGCCTGATGGGGCAAAAACCTTATAAAACTGGTAAACTATAAATACCGTGGCACTGGGCATTTTGGAATGACATCGGGGGCTTGGTCTTTCCACATCTTATCATCAGGTACCTTCAAGAGGAGATCATCGAAGATGGAGAAAAATCCGTACCTGCAAAGGTTTGTGGCTCTGCATGGTGTCATATTTGGAAGTATGGGATCAAATAAATGTGTGTGATGTTTGCAACGCTTTGCTCTCCTCACTCTTTTAGCCTAGCGGACTCCATCAGGACAATTTTCTGTAGAGTTTGGATAAGCCCAAGTGACTGTATCATCAAAGATAACCATGTAGAAATCTGCAATTCTGAGGTAGCAGGGGGAGGTCACTAGCAAAACGGATGAAACAATTAAAAACCTCATAAAAGAGAAGCTTTAGTTTATCGAAACCTGTTATCACGAGGGAAATCAGAATCCAAGACATAGAGAATTCTGAAAAATCCAAATGCCAAACTATATCAAACTTGCAACAATATGTGAGGAGATTAGAGGATCTCCAAGTCTCTTTTAGCTCTGGGTGTAAATGTATGACTGTTTGCAGCGTTGGTTTGAAGGGCTTCATACAGCTGCCTGTATTAAAGTTTGAGTCCACGTAATGCCAATGGTTGCTCTGTAGGTGGTATTGAGGGCAGAGGACGTAGCTATGGTAGGTGACACAATAGGTATGGCCCATTAGCTTTTAATAAGGGCAGTATATTCTGTGTATAATCTGAGTTGTGAGTGTGCATGTCAAAACTCAGAGCCTCTCTGTTCAAATATGTCTTCCTGTCCAATGTGAGTTATGCCATAAAGGCAGCAATAGGTATACTAACCTTGCTTCAGTTGGTCTGTACTTGTTCTAGGGATGAATAGTAGATGCATGCATCTTGCTTGGCAAATTAGACCTTTCAGGAGAGCACAAATTCACTTAAATATAAATTATGTTGCTTATCACTCTACCTAAAAATTTACAGAGCTGGAAGTCACCGAGATCTCCTTTTTAATTTGGGTATTCTTGAAAACTGTTTTGTATAGCATGATAAATTATCTAACCTTTTATACAGTTGAAGGCCAACATTATGGAAATAAGCAGCTTTTTATTCCATTCTAAGGTCAGTCTAACAAAATTATGCAACTTCTAATGCAATTGCTTGAAGCTTCCACTTTGAAAGTTTTTTCATTTTAATACTTTTGCAACAGAGATAAATATTGTAGCTACTATTCATGCTTAACAATATATTTCACTGATTGGCATTCTCTTTGTGGGATTTCTTGGCACAAGTGGCACTCCACCATGGCTCTGCTCATTTTGCTGTTTGTTATAGATTATTAGAAATGAGCCAGAATTCAATAAAAAATGTATTTTTGTTCTTATTGTTATTTTTAATTTCAGGCCATAGGAGGCTAACTGAGCCCTACAGAATCAATATATACTTGGCACTTGGGGTTTGACTTAAGAGCCAAAAATGAGGTAGATTTTCTTTTAAACTAGATTTGATTCCAGAATTATTATTTATTTATTTATTTATTTATTTATTTTTTGAGACGGAGTTTCGCTCTTGTTACCCGGGCTGGAGTGCAATGGCACGATCTCGGCTCACCGCAACCTCCGCCTCCTGGGTTCAGGCAATTCTCCTGCCTCAGCCTCCTGAGTAGCTGGGATTACAGGCACGAGCCACCATGCCCAGCTAATTTTTTGTGTTTTTAGTAGAGATGGGGTTTCACCATGTTGACCAGGATGGTCTCGATCTCTCGACCTCGTGATCCACCCGCCTCAGCCTCCCAAAGTGCTGGGATTACAGGCTTGAGCCACCGCGCCCGGATGATTCCAGAATTATTAAACCCAATGCATGTTGGAGGCTGATGCACTGCATCCAGCAGAATTTTGGGCACCTTCTGTAACAAAGCAATCTATTTCTTTCAGGGAGTCACTGCTACTTCAGGGGAAGGGGCAGTTAGTGGGGATGCTCTTGGAAGCTCTGTTCTACCCTAGGCTCCCTAAAGAATAATTTTTAAGATCTCCTTGACGGTAGGATCAATTCTATGAAACTTCTTTTGGACAGTGTCAGGTGTTTATTAAATGTATTTTGTTATTGAATGCTATCTCTACAGTGGTTATAGTGCCCTGCTGTTAAAGAATATTCATTTATTCTTCATCAAACCTTGCCCTCTATGATGATTTGCCTCCAAACTTTAGTGAATGGACTTCCTGTTTAGTAGTTAGGCTCTTTAAAAAAATTATTTTGGTTTGGAAATATCCACCCATTCATCCATTCATCAAATATCTATAGATCATCCTTTACTAACCAGCCCTATACTCAGCCCAGAGAGATATAGAGAAAGTATAAGTAGTAGCTCACCTTGTAATTTATATTGCCCCTGAGGAGACAAGATAGAAGTTAAACACATTTTTGTTTTAATCATGAAGAAAGCAAGGATCGTTTACTAAACGGTGCCATGTAATTTGTTAACAATTGGAAAAAATATGATTTGATTTCCCACTATATGACAAAAATAAATTCTACATTTATCAAAGAGTTAATATGAAAACTCAAATAATAAAATTATTAGAAGAAAATATAAATATACAATCAATTTTGAAACCGAAGAGGACTTCAAGAGCATAAAAACAATGAAAATGAGCATAAAGAAAAATACCAGCAGCTGACTATATAAAATTTAAGAATGTCTGTATATCCACAGTATCATAAACTAAGTTAAAAAATAAACCATACACTGGGAAAATATTTTACATTTATAGCACAGACAATGAACCTGTATTTATTAATTTGTTTTTTAGCTTTATTGGGTGTGTAATTGACAAATAGAAATTGTGTATATTTAAGGTATACAACTTGATGTTTTGACTCTTGTATACATTATGAAATGATTGCCACCATCAAGCTAATTAACATAGCCATCACCTCATACAGTTACCATTTTTTAAAATGGTGAGAACACTTAAGATCTACTCTCTTAGAAAATTATAGGAATACAATACAGTATTGTTAATTTTAGTCACCATACTGTACATTTAATCTCTAGAACTTAACTTGTACAACTGAAACTTTGTATCCTTTGGCCAATATCTTCCTATTTCCCCTACCCACAAGCCCTGACAACCACTATTCTGCTCTGCTTCTGTGAAGAACCTGTGTTTATTAATTCATTAATTAATGCTTCAATTATTTATAGAGTGCTTACTACATGTTAGTCACTATTCAAGGTGCTAGGGATACAACAGTGAACAAAAATCTTTGTCTCCATTGAGTTTACATTTTTATGGGAAGATGGTGATATGAAGAAAAATAAAGAAGTATGAAACATACATGTTTTGTCAAAAATGAGGATTGCTCTGCAAAGGTCAGGGAAGACATCTCAAATAAGAGAACATGTAAACAATATCCCTATATATAAAGAGCTCTTGCAAAACAATGAAAAGACAAATAGCTCGATATAAAAAATGCAAAATGAACACAAATGGGTAATTCATAAAGAAACCATACAAATGGCCAATAGATATGTAAAAATACTTCAGCCAGAGTAATTAAATAATAGCAATGAACTGCCATTAATTTTTAATTGCAAAAATGATGCATACTTACTAAAAAGTCAAGCAACACAGGAATGTATAAAACAAAAGTTAAAGTCTCCACAACTATTTCCTCACCAACCCATTACCTCAGGGGAATCACAATGATTTAATATATAAAATGTCATTTTGTACTTATCAAATAAGCAAAGATTAAAAAAATAATAGTGATGGCAAGGGTGTGGTTATGATACATTGCAGCATGGAGTGTAATTTAAAATATTGATATAATCTTTCCAGGGGGCAATTTGGCAATACACATTAAAAGACCTAAGATATCTAATATTTCTACTTTTGGAATTAATCTTCAGGAAATAATTTTAGATTGGCATAGAAATTCATGTGCAAGGGTGTCACTGTCAGTATAATTTATGGCGATAAAACCTTGGAAATATCCTAAATATCATTAATATGTTAATAGCTAAATGTATTATGATATATACATATGCTAGAAAACTGTGAAGGCAGTAGAATAATATTTTGAGAAATATTTAATGACACAGAAAAATACAGTATAATATACATTAATTGAAAAAATTAGAAAATAAAATACACAGATCAATTCTAGTCGTTTAATATTTGCATATATTAATTATTCCAACTGTTTAAATATACTAAAAATATATAGTATATAAGCAACTCTAATTGTGTATATAAATACGTGTATGTGTGTGTATATATATATATGTATGTGTATATATATATATTCATACACACACACATGCACATATGCACACACATAAGACTAGAAGGAAAATTACCAAAAGATTAACAGTTATCTCAGGTTGTAGGAAGTCAGGCAATATTTACTTTTTAAATAGTATACTTTTTAAATTTTCCAAATTTTCTACCCTGGACATGGATTATTTTTGACATAAGAAAATCAATTACTTAAATTAATCGTGATATTATGAAGTAGGTATTAAGGGCCAAAGAGGTGGCATAGACAGTTTTTATCAGTTATGCTGAGGAAGGGCAGACCGAAATCTTCCTTATTTTCATTTTTCAATTAGATCATACCAATTTTTTTTCTTAATTTTCTTATCTTGGAGGTCTCGCTCAGAAGGTAACAGGTATGAAGTTTTACATATAAAATAACTCTTTTCTTTACTGTTTACCTGTTAAATGTGAGAATAATGTTATGAACAATATTATTTTCCTTTTTCATTCTTCTTGCCCGTAGATATAGTCTTGTAAAAGTAGGTTTGTCTCACTAGTATTAGACATCTAGTTCACATATTTTATTTTTATAATGGGAGGTTTTAAAATAGTAACATTTAACTGCAACTTGTACAGATATTTAATACTATAAAAATGATATGGGCTTTATCTAAGGGCCACTTTTGGCAAAATATATTTTTTTCAGTGCCCTCTTCAGTACCAAATGGCCAATTTGGAGGGAAGTGCTTTTTTAGTATTCTCCAGTATTTGATTTCATGGCTCTGAGGCATACTGTTTCAGCGTGATAGCCCCAACCATTTGGAACACAAAAAAGAAAGAGTCAATGATTTGATGGTCATTGAGATGCTAAAAATTTTAAATTCAACCTTGACTAAACGCACTAGTTTTTTTCTTTTTTCAACAAAGTAGAATGGGTTCAATCCTTTTATGAAAGGGAGATTTATTTGATTGCATCCTCATCTAGTAGCCTAGTTTTGGGCAGCATAAACACAAAATCCAACATCCTCTGGAACACCTCTTTAATTGATGGCTGTATAAACTTCTCACATCCTAAGCAACACACTTAAGGGCAAAATATTTAATTCAGTGGCCCTGTGTAGATAGACATCAGAACTACTTAGATATTGTAAAGAAAAGTCTCATGGAAAAAAACCTCACACAGATGCTTCACTCTCCACCCCATAGCTAATGCATGACCCTATACAACTTCACTCTGATTGCGAATGGAATCTTTGCTACAGGAAAATGTCTGTGGCCTAATTCTGTAGTCTGTCCCTTGGATACATGGAGGCTATGACTTTCAATAGGACTATATTTCTTATATGTGCAACCATTTAACTAGATGGGCTTAAATTTGAATTGTAAGGTTTTCATGTTATAACATGGAGCGTTTGATAGAAATAAATATCGATTCCTTTTTTCATGTCAGTGGGCATGAAAGAAGGATCTAAAAATTGAGGGACCTCCTATCCCAGCCTCCTTTATATTTCAGTTCCTTAAAGTAAAAGTCTTCATTTAAAGAAGTATTGAGAATATTTGAAACTTGATTATGGAGCAACTTAAGATTCAGATTTTCTCTTCAGATGGCTTAAAGATGAGATTGTTTGGATTAGAAAAGAATTTCCAGGAAATTAAAATATTTAATTGCAGTTAAGCCAGGATTTGGAAAAAGTTAATGTGATAAAACAGAGTGTTCTAGCTGAAAAAATTTATGTAATATTATGTAAATTCATGTCAGCACGAAAGTTAATATAAAACCCCAGAAGGTGATAAGAAGATCTAAAGCAAGGAAATTTGTTTATTGAATTCAAATTCTATTTGTACTTGCCAACCAGTGAGGGTTTTGGACTGGCTGTGAAGAGAGCCCTACTAAACACACGATGTTCTATTTGATGTATATGAAGGACTGACTCTGAACTTGCTATGGGTCCTGGATAGGCCAAATAGCCTTGAGGTACCCCTACCCACTACCCTCCACTTCTTATGGCTGCTGTTCCATAGGTCCCAAGAAAAGAACTGATGGGATGTTGTGACGGAAATGTTCTTGTTCACCAGTGCCAATGAGGGCAATAGAGCCATATAGGGAGATATAGATACACAAAAGGCCCCTGCAACCAATGCTAATCTCAATGAGTTGGTATCTTTGAAAACACACATATTAATGACATGACTGAATAAATGCCTAATAATGTTTAATTAATGAGAAAAACATCTGTGGTTTTAACATTTTAAAATTTTAGTTGAGACAATTTTCTCTTTCTTGTATTTACATTATGTCATAATATTTTTTCTTTTTTTGAAATGGAGTCTCCCTCTGTCACCTAGGCTGGAGTACAGTGGCTTGATCTTGGCTCACTGCAACCTCCGCTTCCCAGGTTCAAACGATTCTCCTGTCTCAGCCTCCTAAGTAGCTGGGATTAACAGGTGCCTGCTACCACACTTGGGTAATATAGTTTTAAATTGTTATTTTTCAAAATAGTGCTCTGTTACAAGTGGAAACATACAAAGCATTCATTTATTATGAAATACAAAGAAAACATCACTTCCTCCAAGAGGCAAACTCTACTCTCCCTTCTCTTCTCCCAGTGGGTAACGACCTGCCTTAGCTGTTTGACCTGTTTGCAGTGGCCCTGGTAACTGAAAGATAGTCAGCTGCCTGCTTCCCTGTGGCACAAACATTGTCTAAGGTTATCTCTGGATTGGTAATTGCAATTTAGTGGAGAAGACTAAATGCAGAAGTGCTAGATTCTCAGGAGTCATTTAAATGAACAAACTCTCCTTTGCCAGTGTAGAAGCATCCTGAGGTTTCACCCACACAACTAGGTGAGGCTGGGTGAATGTAAGATACTGATACTGATATCTTTAAGACGGCTATCAGTTATAGCTAATTTTTGCATTTTTAGTGAGACGGGGTTTCCCCATGTTGGCCAGGTTGGTCTCGAACTCCTGACCTCAAGTGATCTGCCTGCCTTGGCCTTCCAAAATGCTGGGATTACAAGCATGAGCCACCATGCCCAGCTAACATTTTTACTATGTCATTAGAGAATATTTATAATCAATTTTTTAGTGGCTGAATTTTATTCTGTTCTATAGATAGGGTTTACTCTTAATCGCTAGCATTGAACTTTGAGGTTATTTAAATTTTTGTTTTATATAAATAGCACTATGATGGCTATCCTTATATGTAAATTTTCTTGTGATCTCTGATTGTTTGCCTATACGAAGTTCTCTACAAGTGAAATTGTTTTATCTGAGGGTTTATATATTTTTAAAAGTGGTAAATATTTCCCCCAGATAAGTTGTAGCAATGTATACTCCCATTGACAGTGTATGAAAGCCCATTTCACTGTATTGGCAAAGCATTATTATAGTTTAAAACATCATCACCACCAATCTGGTGAAGCTATGGGGAAACAGGTGGTCCCATGAATTATTGGTGGGAGTATTAATTTTTTTTTTTTTTGAGATGGAGTCTTACTCTGTCACCTAGGCCTAAGTGCGTTGACATAATCTTGGCTCATTGCAACCTCAGTCTTCCAGGTTCAAGCGATTCTACTGCCTCAGCCTCCCGAGTAGCTGGGATTACAGGCACTCGCCACAGTGCTTGGCTAATTTTTTATTTTTAATAGAGATGGGGTTTCACCATGTTGGCCAGGCTTGGTCATGAACTCCTGACCTCAGGTGATCCAACCACCTCTGCCTCCCAAAGGGCTGAGATTACAGGACTGAACCACCACACTTGGCCTGGGAGTATAAATTAGTACCAGTCCCGTAGAGGGCAATTTGACAATGTCTCTCAAAATTACAAATGCATGTACACTTTGACCCAGCAATTCCACCTTTAGGGAATTAATCTTATAGATATACTTGAACGCATGAAAAATGATGGATATACAAGGTTCTTCATTGATGTATTATATGGAATAGCAGAAATGGAAACAATATGTATGTCTGTCAGTAGAAAGTATTTTTTTAAAGGAGTGTTTTATATATCGATATGGAAATATCTCTAAATAGATCGTTAATTAAATAAAAGAAAGATTCAGAAAAAAGTGTAGGGCACACTATTATTTCTGTGAAAAAAGGGAAAAAGAATATGTATTTTATTGGTTTCTATATACATGAAATTATATGGAAGAACACATAGGAAATTTATTAGAATGGAGATCTGTTGGGAGAATGGCAAATGAGAGGATAGGGGACAGGAGTGGGGGAAGAATTACTAGTTTCATAGATGGAAAATGGATTCTAATTTTAGTTGAAATTTGTATTTCTTTTTTTTTTTTTTTTTTTTTGAGACGGAGTTTCGCTCTTGTTACCCAGGCTGGAGTGCAATGGCGCGATCTCGGCTCACCGCAACCTCCGCCTCCTGGGCTCAGGCAATTCTCCTGCCTCAGCCTCCTGAGTAGCTGGGATTACAGGCTCGTGCCACCATGCGCAGCTAATTTTTTGTATCTTTAGTAGAGACGGGGTTTCACCATGTTGACCAGGATGGTCTCGATCTCTCGACCTCGTGATCCACCCGCCTCAGCCTCCCAAAGTGCTGGGATTACAGGCTTGAGCCACCGCGCCTGGCTAATTTGTATTTCTTTTATTACTAGTATATGTATTAAGGTAAATCCCTTATTTAATTTATTGCAAATACTTTTCTTCAGTTTGTCATATGACTTTTAATTCTGTTTATGCTTATTTTTGATTTATAGTGTTTTGGAATTATTATGTGAAAAAAATTATCAGTGCTTTAATCTGCAATTTCTTCTGTTGCTTTTAAGCTATTCAATTTTCTACCAAGAGATTATATATATTTCTTCTGGTATTTTTATGAATTCATTTTTATATTGCATTTTAAAATCATTAGAAATTTATTTTGACATATACTTGGAAATACAATGTAAAAAGTATTTTCCTAGATGGTTATTGGTTTTGTGCCATTTATTGTTTATTTCTTCTTCTTCACCTTAACTTTCTGCTGCTTCTGAAAAATATGTTGAGTTTTTATAGAGAGTAAGGCCTTTCCTGACCTATTCATTTATTTTCCGCTGATCTGTTTGTCTACTGATATACTAATACCACACTGATTTGATTATTGATGCTTTATAATAGGTTTTAATAGATAGTAGAGTTAGTTTCTCGTTATTCTTTGTCTTTTAAAAAGAGTTTCAGTTTTTCTGTTTATTGTTTCAGGTGAACTTTGGAGTCAGGTTAAGTTTCAAAAATGATTATATTGGGATTTCGATTGAAAATGTATGAAACTGGTAAATTTAGGAAGAATTGACGTGTGTATAATGTTTAGTCTTTTTATCTAGGTACATGACATCTTTCCATTTAGTCATGTTTTATTCTAATGTCATCAGTATATTTACATAGTTCTCCTTACATTTCTTGTTAAGATTACTTCTGGCTGTTTAATAGTTTCACTGTTACTTTGAGTGGGCTTTTTATTCCATTACATTTTCTAATGGGACAAAGCTGGCAGAGTACATAGGAGAGCTCTTGACTTTTGCATCTGTATTTTGTATTGAACTCTCCATGTTTTCTTAGATATGGTTTGTCACTTGAGTGTTCATGTAATAGTTATTTTGATTTATTGCGTCTTTGCTTTTAGAAGTTAGAGTCAGGAGCCGAGTGGCTTTAGGGAAATTACTTCCTCTCTATGCCTCAGCTTTCTTATCTGTAAAATAAGAGTAATGGTACCTACCTCACAGATTCTTGTGAGGATTCAATGTGAGTGTTCAAGCATCTGGCACTTAATAAGCCATCAGTAAACGTTAAGTATCTATTATTATTATGATCCCTTTTTGACTAGGAAAATATTTAATTTGTGCCTTTTAACCTGGAAGGAGGCAATCAGATTCTTACTGCCCCTAGCAGTGTACTGTAGAGGGCAACACAATCCAATTTTGAAATTAAAGAAAACTTCCATTTGCCTTTATTCTCTTACTAGAAATAAATTCCACCCCAGTGTGCTTTTCTGCTTTTGGTTACACAAATTCCTTTTTACATCACAGTATATATTCTTTTCCTCAGTGGCTCCTTCAGAGTTTCTCATTGTTCCTTACTGTGACACCCATCTCTAGTTCAAATGTGAAGTGGGAGGAAGTCCTACATGAATCAGAGTTAGCTAGATGTGCTGGCCAGAGAGCCAGAAGCCCTTTGCTGATGTTATCCCTTAGTATTTTTTTTTTTTTCCAGAGTCAATGTATATCAATTTAGGCCTTAATCTGGCATTTTTCAATCTTTCTCCTGCATGACTCTGTGCTGGGTATCTCCATTAGCTAGGAAGCTCTGGAGATGGCAATTTCATGGACCACTGCCTTAGGGTTGTGACCTGCACTTTAATAAATACTGCCCCAAGCCTTTCTTCTCCTGTGACCTGCTGCTTCCGCAGACCTGGGCTCTGTTTCAGGGCCACTGCCTTTTCTTCTTTCTTTCATGCAAGTGACTTACAAATGAATTTTAAATAGCCAGTTCATGGTGAGGAACTTTTGAGATCATGTTCCCAGGACTATGCTCTGTCTCAAACATGCTTTCCGTCTACCCAGGAAACCAGCTCCTTGTATCTCTTATCCAGGAATATTTTATACTCTTTTCTCAATTTTGGGATGAAATGTAGTGGCTTAGGGCAGGGACTCTAATTTCACTTTGGTCACTTGTGGACCAATTTATACTCGTGGGGGGGTTTTAAGGAAGTGCCAGGTGGCTTGGGGAGGGGGCGAATAAAAGTTTGGTTATCTATTATAATATCTAACCTGAATGTGAAATGTGTGAACTCTGCCAAACAGAGTCTCACTGTAAATGAAGCATTGCCAAGAAAATAATAGGTAGCTGGTTGTGTCTGTTTCTTAATCAGATTGTATACAGCCCTGAGACACCAGTTTGCTTTTTTTTTTTTTTTTAAAATGACTAGATATTGTTCCCAATAGAGTCAGCAGTTGAGTACTAACTGCTTTCTGTTCATTTCAGTAAAGGCTGATTGTTTTCCTTCTCTAGCTTATAGAATTGTAATCCATGCACGTGTAATTAAAATGATATCCAAATGCAGCTCAGGGTTTCCTTTGAATTTATAGTGGCTGTGTGTATAGGGAAGGTTGTTGCTTGGCTATAAACCACAGACCCAGAGTAAACCTCAGCTGTGCTGCAGCTATTTTGGACGACAACTTTCTAGTTGCTTGTGTGTAATTGGCCATATTACATCATCCCAACCATTGTGAAATGTGCAAAATACAAGGCTTATCTAATGATTCATTTCAGGTGGACAGTTTCTTTTAAATTAATTTTAGAAGTGGTTCTCTGCACTAAACAGATCCCCCTACTTTGTTCTTGCTTTCTTGTTCAGGCCTAAGGTAATGTAATGATTGATAATGATGTAGCAGAGAGAAGTGTATCATATTCATTGTGCCAGTAACCATTATAGTCTACCTAAAATGTTCCATTGCATTTCAAGTAAGCATTAAACTCAAATGAAATTTAATTTCCCTGTCGTTGAGTAGCAGAAAAAAAAGCTATCTTCAACGGCCACAAGAGGCTTGATCTTACTGGAGTTTCAGTTTGTCAGATTATACTGTCTTTCATTATCACAGGCATATACTATAGGGAAGACTTTCAGTGTCTCTGTTGGTGGATTGTGGTAACTCATCATTAAGTCAGTTATGTGAAATTCAAATAAGCTAAGACTTTCCAGGTTTTTCTTATCAGTGTGTAAACATTCATTCGTAGGCTAGGTAATATTACATGTTTAGTTACCTACTAGTAGGATGAGGTGTTTACAAATAATAGCAATTATCTTTGGCCTTGGACCTTCTGTGTTGCTCACAGAGTACAGTTTTGTAAAATGTCTTATAGGTAATATTTCAAAGTGGACAAAAAAAGAAGATTTCTTTGAACCGGAAAGGTCAGAAATAGATCAAATAATCCTAGGACTTTTTATTGCTGAATAATGGACTTCATAAATATCATATGTGACTCTTAGACCAAATGAGACTACATAGAATTCAATATTAATTGGTTCAGTATCAGCTGATGGCCTGTTTGCAGTATACAATGAAATTGTATTATCAATACAATGTTTTATTGATTTCTTGGTTTGCAAAATTAAATAAACATAGCGTAAGCACTTGCAGTGGTAAGTTGTAGCAGGGAAACGGATTTTGATTTGGAATTTGAAAACAAAATTAAAGGTGATTGAAGCAGAAAGCAGGCTGTGGCATAAGATTCCTGCCAGCACTTTTTGAAGTAATTGAATATATCTGGTTGTTTGGGAGGAATAAGAATCAGAAAACAGAGACTGGAGGAAGTGTTTCAAAATGCTTTCTTAAGGGTTATTTCAATACTAGCAACTCATTTTGTTGAATAGTTTAGTTTGCTTTGCTATGGACATATTAATTTATTTCATCCCATGCGATTTTTTCAGTATTTACCCCATTCTTTGTGTTGTTCTAGATAATGGCTAAATAGTGGTCAGCAAAATTGATATAGTCCCCTGCCTTCATGGAGTGGAGAGACAAAACACCAACAATATAAAATTATAACGCTATGAAATAAAAGAGCATATTATTATGAAAGAGAAAATGAGGAAACTCAACTTAGTCTGGGGGATTAGGGAAGTAATATTTGAGTTGACCCTTGAACGGTGAGCAGGAGTTGTGATGCAAAAAGTTGGGGGACAGGAAGATGATTGAAGGCTGGCATTAAACTCTTGGCCTAATCTCAGGGAACCGTTTTCCCCCACCAAGGTGGTGTGAATCTGAGTGCCATAGTCCTGAATCCAACACACAGCCATTGGTTAAAAAAGTAGAAAGAGGCTGAGGCAGGAGGTAGTAGTTGTGGTAATACACAGAGTATGCTGTGACTTCTGGAAGAAGCAAATTCATTTCAGCAAAGTAGTAATGGAAATAATCTATTTCAAAGTAAAGAAAGAAGCAGCCTGCAGCCAGCTTCAGATGGATGGTTTGTGGCTCAAATCCATTCCTCTAGTTTCTGCTCGATGGCCTTTTGAGTCCATGCCACCTCCTACTCCCAACCAATGTCAATGGCTGGAGTGCAGATGCAGCTCAATAAGACAGTGTTTTTAGGGCATGCAAGGCTCATCTGGTCACATTTATAACAGAATCAGTAGTGTCAAGGTAATATTTATCATTTTATATTCTTTCTTGGCTGCTCTTGATAAATAGGAGGTAAGGGGCCTCCTCCTCTTCATCTTCCCTCTGGATAAACAGACATCAGTCTCCAGAGAAAAAAGGCATCTTTCCCTCCCTATTTTCTGCTTCCAATCTGTTTCTTTTTCCCTCTTTCTGCTCCAACTTTTTTTCTGTCTGACAGTCAGCAGAGGGCGCATAGACGCACCAAAATCCAGCCTTTATTCCTCTGGCCACAGTAATTTCATTGTCTTTATCGCTTCATCTTTACATTCCTCAGAGACAGGGATGCATCCTGGCCTTTTCTCTTTGTAATAGTACCATCAAGGGCAACCATTCCCTACCTGTTTTACAAAGGTGGGCAAAAGCTGCTGTCTAGATAAAGGGAAAAAAGTTGTGTTCCTGAGAGCTGGGAGGAAATTGTGTGTGTGTGTGTGTGTGTGTGTGTGTGAGAGAGAGAGAGAGAGAGAGAGACACACACACACACACACACAGATCTCAGAGTTGCTGGTGCCCTATGTGACTCGCTTGGGAAGGACTCATTTTGCCAATAGCAAAGCAGAAAGTCTGTGTTCCTCCTCTTCTTTGCCTTCCCCGGGCTGTTGTCCTGATAGCAGCTGCTCTGCTTCCTCACATGTCCTAATAATGAAGATGATGTGGCCAGGGGGAGATTCATCTTCTTCCCTAATCTGACTTCTTCATTGGATTTTTCCCTTGCGGAAGTCCAAAGAGGATTGTCCCCTCTTAACTGTGTGTTCTCTTTACTCTGCCCAAGGTCAGAGAATCCAGCTGTGGCCTGTCTGCCTCCCACATTTCTGGCCACAGAGAGTGATCCATGTTTGTCTGTGACAGTTGTGTGGATGATATGTGACAGGCAGAGGAGAGCTATAGTTTAAGCTGCTCCAAAGATGTCTTGGCATGGCAGTGCTGACAAAAGGGAAGACTTGTTTGTGTCAATGACATAATCAGAGAAGATATCCAGGGCCCACCTGCAGGGAATGAGGAGGTGTGCAGCTTTATAGTCTTCTGACAAAAGCCCACACACTTCACGTTCATCTGCCCCTAGTGCCAACCTCCTTCTGATGTCTTAACCTGACTTTTGTTGTAGTTTGTTCAAATGGTTCCGGTGTCAGAAAGAATTGCTTGGCAGGTGGTAGTTATACTGGCTAGCACAATAATATAAATGCAGGGTATTTTATAACCAGCTAGTCTCATAATAACTACACATGAAGAACAGGCGAGGTTTAGTTTAGCATATTCTGCCTATTGTAAAGCATCAGGCATAGTTACAGCTCCTCATAATAATACTGATGGCTCCTAAAGGCCATTTTTCATGTAAATTTCCTTACTGTTAGTGAGCTTGAAAAAGAACTGTATTGACAAACAGGTTATTTAATCAGTAGAATGATTTCTCAATAAAATACTTTTCAGCTTTTCCCTTTGGGGCTCTGGGGTTCCCCCTTGTCTCAAAGATCCACGTGGGCAGATTGCACGTTAGCCAGAGAACCCAATAGACACATTCTTACTTTCCATGCCAGCAAAACACTAATACTGTAAACACAAAGGGCATTTAACACAGTAACTGTTTCGGATGGAGCAAGTGGTACTGCCAGCTTGCTTTCTCTTGGATGGCTTCTGTACGATGAGAGCAGGATTGGGAGTTGAGCCCAGGCTACTCCTCAGTTTGCGTGGTATAAATGAACAACTTAAGAATACTGTTTGTATAGTCAGGGTCATTTCTGCCCTTTCTCAATGGATTTTCAATCCTGGGCTGAATATTTATCCAGCTTGGTTTTGTGTTTTTGGAACAAAGGGAATTTCCAGTGACCAGTCTGGTTAATCACTAACGCTTATTCCCTCTTCACCACTATTTCATATTGGATTTCCTTCTATACCGGTACATTGGATTTCCAATCACATCGAACCCTATTAGGCTGCCTTCCATTCATAGCAGTTTAGATTCCCTTACACTTCACTGCCTCGAAGCATTTTCCTCTCCACAATGTGTAGAGTATTAGGTTCCCTTACATAAGTTGCTGCTTGTTAAGTTGTGTTCAGTGCTGTGTAGTATCGAATTCTCTTTCTCATCAGCAGTCACTGAGTTGTTAATTACACACTTGCAGATTTACTTCTCTTGCACATGCTGTGACACACAGCTCTCCAAAGCTCTGACCTCACACTTCAGTGCCTTAGTCAGCCATATCTGTCCAGATTCAGTTTATTTTAGCTGTGTGGTATTGAACACTTATGCATCAGAGACTAGGCTAGATACTACAGAGTTTACAAAAACGAGTGCTGAATAATCCTTGACCTCAAAGAGTTTACAGTCTACTGGGGTGTATCTAGGGGGAAGGACAGTGCATTAGATGAAGAATCATGTGCACAAAGATTAAGTATTAGTTTTACTATTTTCCTAGAAACAGTTTAGTATCTGGCATATTTAAAGCACCTTAAAAGACAACATGTTCGTCATAATGCCATGTTGCCGTCATTCTGTTCCATAATGGAAAAAAAAACATTAAAAATACAATTGTGTTTAAAAAGCAACCCCTTTTACCAGGTTCCAATGCTGTTATTGGTAGAGTTGGTAGAAAACTCTTGGGTCTTTTAACAGCCCTGCTTTCATACAGACCTAAGACAGTATTATAAATCATATAATTCTAAGAGATCTCCATTAGGCATAGAGAAATAAAGCCAGGAGCGGTGGCTCAAGCCTGTAATCCCAGCACTTTGGGAGGCCGAGGCGGGTGGATCACGAGGTCAAGAGATCGAGACCATCCTGGTCAACATGGTGAAACCCCGTCTCTACTAAAAATACAAAAAATTAGCTGGGCATGGTGGCGCGTGCCTGTAATCCCAGCTACTCAGGAGGCTGAGGCAGGAGAATTGCCTGAACCCAGGAGGCGGAGGTTGCGGTGAGCCGAGATCGCACCGTTGCACTCCAGCCTGGGTAACAAGAGTGAAACTCTGTCTCAAAAAAAAAAAAAAAAAAAAAAAAAAAAAGATTCCTATGTAGACTGCTCTCTAACGTGCCTTGATATTACTTGCGAAGTAGGATATATCTCTGTTGTATTTCTTTTGGTACCAAAATGTTGCTCACCCCTGGAAAAAGAGGGAGCCAAATTTTTTCACCCCTGGAAAAAGAGGGAAGCAAAAGTAATATAAAGTGGAGCGGGTCATGGTTTCCCACAAGCAACAGAAAGTGGAGAAGGCATTACCTTGTGATCTTATTGCTCCACAGCCTCAACTTCATTGCAAATTCACAACCTAGTGTCTTGCAATAGTGTAGATATTGCCTAATACCTTCTTCATGTAGTTTCTCATTCCTTGAATGCTTAACATGTGCCAGGCACTGTTCCAGGTGCTTTACTGTAGAATTCCAGTTATTGCTCACCACAAATGAATCTTCATTCTCTGCATTTGCTGTAGATAAAAAAAAAAATCTAAATTACTGGCAACAAAAGGATGTGTTTTTCTCTCTTTCTGCCAATTCCGCTAGAGCATTTCATTAATGCCAAATTTCTGGTTTGATGTGAGCAGTACTCACAGCATAGTCTGAAGCTTGAAATGACAAACAGTGATTTATAAAGAAACATAGTTTAGAAAAAGACCTAGCTAATAAGAAAAGCTATTTACTATTGGAATTCAATAAAAACCCAGACTTTGGTTTAAGTTTTCTCTTTAACAACAATATATTGTGTCATTTAAAAAAAATCCCTGGAAGTAAGGGAACCAAAAGTAAGTCAAAGTGGAAAGAGGTCACAGGATCATGCTTTTGCTATCTACCCAGTCTTTTCTAACTACTCATATATATTGTGTGTCTAAAACTCAGAGTATGATATTTGTATTTTCTAACCTAATTGTGTAGCATAAAGAGATTTTACTAGTATGGAAAAGTGACAGCAACATTTAGAACTCATTTTTCAAAGGTGTGTTACTATTCAAAGTGTTTGGATCATAGCACCATTTCATTAGAATAATAACACATTGATCTTCAATTGAAATACTCTACTTTCTTGACCATGGTTATCACCACTAGTCAAGGAAGTTTTCTTTTCTGAGGCTTGCCTTTAATCATATAGGGCTTAATATGAACATCTAGACACAGACTTTATTCTTCCTTAATGCTGTCCCCAAACCGTTATGGGGCTCCTGCTATGTGTAATGTAGCATGTTCCTACCTTCACAAACATTTCTACAGGGCCTGTACTTTCATAACTCAAATATTTAATATTTCATCTTCTTATGAATTGAAGACTTGTGACCATAATTTATGGATTATGGCTTCAGAGAATCAGTTACAATGTATCTTATGATTCCTTGGACATGCCTTATTTAGTAGTAAAGTTTCCATTTTCCCCCTGTTGCTCATTTTTAGCTATAAAGACCATAGTGTCAGTCACTGCCTAAAATCTAACCACCCCTTTCACATTAATATTAATGGCATAATGGCAAACATTCTGTACATTGCCTGTGACTCACATAATCATGCAAAATGCATCATTCATAAATTGTTTAGTGCGACCTTTTGAACGGTAGCGCTAATTATTATTATCACAGAAGCCCAGTAAACTAGACTGGTAATTATCAGGGATTTATTTGAATGGATAGCTAAGCTATTCTTGGCAAGTTAGGCAAAGCAGTTGTCATGACAGCCATACAAATATGTCTTATGAATTGGATTAATTAGGGTAATTAATAACTGTTTTTTGTCCCCCTTTTCCTGAGATACTGCCTCAGCATTATCAAAGGGTGAGGGGTGTAAACTTTAAAATAATGCTTGACTCCTGCTAAGAAAGCTATTTATGAAATCAGGCCGGGCACGGTGGCTCAAGCCTGTCATCCCAGCACTTTGGGAGGCCGAGGCGGGTGGATCACGAGGTCAAGAGATCGAGACCATCCTGGTCAACACGGTGAAACCCCGTCTCTACTGAAAATACAAAAAATTAGCTGGGCATGGTGGCGCGTGCCTGTAATCCCAGCTACTCAGGAGGCTGAGGCAGGAGAATTGCCTGAACCCAGGAGGCGGAGGTTGCGGTGAGCCGAGATCGCACCATTGCACTCCAGCCTGGGTAACAAGAGCGAAACTCCGTCTCAAAAAAAAAAAAAAAAAAAAAAAATAAAGAAAGCTATTTATGAAATCAACGAAAGCTACCTACCCTCCAACTGTGCTCCCCTAGACAAACCCTCATTTTTATGGGACCTTCTCCTACTTTTGGATGTTTCAGAGTGAGCAAGCACAAGCCATACTGAAAAAAAGTAGTTAAAAAGAGGAGCTAAATAGTTAGTTCCCTGAGGCTGCTGCTTTTCTTGTAGTCACCTGTGAGAACTCCCAAGAGATGGTCCCTCTGGCTTCTACTTTTAGCAGAGCCTGCTTTGTTTTTTTGCTCATCTAGAACTTTCTTGCCTTGCTCTGCAGCCTGTTCATTGTATCATTTTTTTTCTTATTTTTCCCTCACAAGGCAATTGTGAGTTTTTCTCACCCACATTTCTGCCCCTCTGAGGTTTTCCAAGTTTTAATTTTGTTAGAGGCCTTTTTAAATTTAATGCCTTAGGGACCATCTAACATTGCCTGATGGTGGTTTTGCTCTTTTTCTAAAGAAAGGAAAATAGGCTAGCTCTGAAGAGCTTTCTCTTTCACTTCCTTAAAAAAGTGTATGTGGTAAAAGTCCAAGTTTCTTCTCTGGGCATCACAGCATATTAAGTTGTTTTTCTTATTCTAGTGCAAAGAAGAGAGAAAGGGAGAGGTTAAAAACTGAAACTAATTTTCCTCAGTGAGATGATTCTTTCACAGTATATGTTGTTCACAAAAAGACTCCAAGACTTTTTATAATGGTGTTGAACAGCAAATTGATTTCTCTCCATTTCTTGCGTAAAACTAGGAGAAGAGGGCTAGGTGCAGTTGCTCACACCTCTAATCCCAGCACTTTCAGAGGCTGAAGCCTGTGGATCACGAGGTCAAAAAATTGAGACCATCCTGGCCAACATGGTGAAACCCCGTCTTCACCAAAAATAGAAAAATTAGCTGGGCATGGTGGCTCATGCCTGTAGTCCCAACTATTTGGGAGGCTGAGGCAGGAGAATCGCTTGAACCTGGGAGGCAGAGGTTGCAGTGAGCTGAGATGGCACCGCTGCACTCCAGCCTGGTGACAGAGCCTCAAAACGAACAAACCAACAAACAAAAACTAGGAGAAGGGATACAAGGCAGAAAGAAAACTGAGGATGTTAATTAAACACCAAATCGATGTCAGTTTCTGGGCTCAACGTTTTTCATATATTAACTAATTTAATCCTCCCAACAACTGTATAAGACTGGAAACATTATTATCCTAGCTTTACAGGTAAAGAAACTAAAGCATATAAAAGTTAAGTATTTTTCTGATATTACACATAAACAGGACTTGAACTCAAGTCTCTGATCCAGAGTCTCCTTTCTTCTACACCAGCTAGAACAGTTTTCCCCCCTAAAAGCAAGAGGCTTTTAGTACTTTATGAATTCCAGATGCCTGGCTCATACTCCAAGCTTCTATTGAATAGGAATGCCCATTTCTTTTGTTTCACTGTCTGTTCAGCAATCGAAATTTCTAGGTCACTGCCAGCATTCTGGCTGACCCATAAATTTCAAGTTTGGGGGCAATTCTGGTAAAAAGCTTTTAGCAGAGTGTGTTAGAAAATACCTCAGAAAAAATCCCAAGGCACATTCTTCCCATGTCATGCTGGAATTTCATGATCAGAAGGTAGCGTCCTTTATTTTACATTCTGTTGCCCTGTTAGGGACTAAAGGCTTTCTACTGCAGAAGTGGCTTGGCTGTGCTTGGAGGCTGGCAGAGGATACATGGAAGATGGAATGGTTTAGGGTTCTCCAGGAGTCCCCGTCCTACTTACCAAGTCAGAGATTAGGATCAAGTTCTGACATCTTAGGAAGCTGAAAACTGACACACATAGACCCATTTCTTTTTTCTTCTTTGGTTTTTGAGTTGGAGTCTTGCTCTGTTGCCCAGGTTGGAGTGCAGTGGCATGGTCTTGGTTTACTGCAGCCTCCACCTTTTGGGTTCAAGGGATTCTCACACCTCTGCCTGCCAAGTAGCTGGGATTACAGGCATACACCACCACTCCTGGCTAATTCTTATATTTTTAGTAGAGACAGGGTTTCACCATATTGGCCAGGCTGGTTTCGAACTCCTGACCTCAAGTGATCCACCCACCTCAGCCTTCCAAAGTATTGGGATTACAGGAGTCAGCCACTGTGCCTGGCCTCCATTTCTTGATATGTTATTATTGAATGGACAATGGTATCATCTATTTAGTATTTTTAAGTTTTTTTTTGTGTGTATAATCATTTGTCTCATCCATAAAGGATCTTCATTCACTTGATAAGCATTTATTGGATACCTACTTTGAGCCAGGAGCTGTTTTCAGGGTTCCAGGAATAGCAGTAAACAAAAAAATTCATAACATCATGGATGTTAGGAATTCTAATAGGGGAAGAGAGATAATAAACAAAACAAATACCATATAAAAGAAATATATGATATTTTAGAAGATAAGTGCTATGGAGAAAAATAAGGCAGAAAAGGAAGATAGTGAGTTTTGGAGAAAATTTGCAAATTTAAATAGAGTGGTTAGGTAAGGCTTCAGTATGGCTTAATTTTATTTCTTATCACTTCACACACAGACTTTATTCTGCAGCCAAGCAGACGGTTCATTCATTCAATAATGCCTACTCTATTTTATATCCTACCAGATATAGGATACACATTTAAGGACAAAACATACTTGCCATTGCCCTTTTGGAGCCCAAAGTATACTACAGGAGATAGATGTTTAAAAAATAATTACACAGATAATTACTTGCAATTGTGATAAGTGTGATGGAAGTAGTTGAAAGTACTAACACGTGCCACTAATTCTATTGGGCTACAGACAGATGGACAGCAAACAATTGTCTTCTTGCATTCTAGTAGGAAGGGCCACGATGACATGATTACAAAGCCACAAGTCTCATTTGATTTAACCTGTGTTGAGGGATCCATGAATTTGTGATTTCAAATGTTTGTTTGCCATAATTTTATTAGATACCTTCAGCTCCCACCTAGCCAATTACTGGCATTTGAGTTTAAACACATGCACACACACACACACACACACACACACACACATCCACACCATGTATTCTTTGGAAAACAAATGACGTTTTGATGTGGTGTATTGGGGAGCTGCTAGAAAACTGGCTTAGAAGGAGGGAAAATATTAATGAAGGTGATGGCTGATGGTTATAGCAGAGTACCTATTTGTTTTTTCTTGTCCTTGCATTGTGCCTCCAAAGCTTTAAAACCTCCTAAAAATGAAAGATTATAGGAAAAAAGCGCATCTTTTAATTTTTAAATGGTAGACAACAAAGTGTTTTAATGAGGAAATATACTATATTGTTCTCCTACAAACCAAGGGCTAATAGTCTGGAACTGGCGTTTCAGCTCCGTAGAAAGTCCAGCAAGACAAGCCAATTATGGACTCTGAAACATTTTTATTTTTAGTTCCTTGTAATAGCGATTCATTCTCTGCTATGGTACATTAACTGGAAAATAAGTTGAAATGAGAGTTTTGGTACCTTTAGAATAATTGACTGTATTTACCAAATTCTTAATCATGCAGAGAGGTTAGTAAGGGACGGGCATAGAAGAGCAAAAGGCTAGGTCAGGGAAAAATTACATCTAGGAGAGTCTGACTTTCAATAAAGGCTAAATAGACAGCTTTAGATAACTTTTTTCCTTTCAGTTTATTCCTCAAGTAGACAACAGTTAGGTTATTTATGCTGATTTCTGTCTTTGTGTATGATGTGGTGTTACTTCTGTGAGCAGAAGTAATTAGTTGTTTACAAATGAAGAATGCAGTAGGCACAGCTGTGATATTCTTTTCTCTATTACAATATCTGGTAGTCCCCAAATGTCCCTCTACATCGATGTGCATTGGTAACACTGTTAAATGTTCGGTTCCATTTCTTTTCCAGTATAATGTCGTTTGTTTGGGAGGACTGTTACTTTTCTTTTTGGTCCTCTTTTCCTTCAGTGTCTCTGCTTGCCACAGTGGTCGTTTTGGAAGTTCCAACCCAATGCCAATCCAGAGTGGAGCTGGTGATGCTGAAATGGACCACTAAAACAAATGTAATCTTAGGCCTCATTAAGGAGGTATAGTTTTCTGATTATGTGAGGTATTAGTCCCTCTGAATTCTTTGCTGTTCAGACCACATCTGGAGAATTATGTCTAATTCTGGATGTATTATTTTACGTGAAACACTGATACATTAGAATGAGCTTCAAGAAAGGTTGAGAGACTGATAAATGGCCTGGAGACCATGTCACTTGTGGAATAACATTCATACTGCTTAATTATGAGAGAGTCAAAAAGTTGTATGAGGCCAGCCTTACCACTAATCTGCACTGGGCAAATGTGTTGAAATGAAGAGACTAAAACTAAACATTCACAAAAGCATGAAACATTCTTCTTAATGTTTGGCTTTTTAATTAGTTATGTTGCGTACAAATATTTATAGTATTTGAGTCTAGGACCAGCTAACTGACCAGCACAACAGCTTTCACATACTCAGCAAAGGCAATTCGTTCTTAGGTATAAGGCCAAAGACTGACCCTTGGGTGATCAGGGAGATTTCCCTTCCCTTTGTAGAGTACTCTGTATTTAATCTTCTCATCATTACGAAACAGGTGCTTACCACTGACAAAGGTGGGGTTCTTAGAAAAGATGGACTGATGGCTGTTATGCTGTCTTCCATCTTCTTGAGACCCTTAGCAGCTTTGTAGTGGTATGCTCTAGTGGGGTTAGGGAGGAGTTAATATCTTGTAAAAACCTTGCATGTGATTTTTTTTCCTCTTAGGAATATTGAGAAGATGAACACACAGTGGGAATTTTTGAAATTTACTGGTGCTATAGGTTTTTTTCTAAAAGGCACTAGTAGTAGTAATAATAATAACAATAATATGCTCAAATGACAGAAGAAATATTGATTTATGAAAATGAAATTTCAAAAGGCAAATTTTATAATATGTTTGACCACCTTATTCCTTTTAGAACACATAGGGAGAGGTCATTCATACCTTTATTTATTAATTCTTTATCTTCTCAAGCCGTATTGATTTACTTTTCCACAGCAGAGAAAACTTTGGGGAAAAGAGAGAAAAGTAATCCCTGTTTGCACAGCAGCACGATGTGTACACTGTAGACTTAAGGCCTGTGGTGGACAGAAAGACTCTGGCCTCAGAGTCCTTCAGGCCCTCTTATCTAGGAAGAGAAGACACAGAAACATCATTCTCAGAGTAGAGACCGTGTTTCTGAGTGAGTCAAGATTTCACTTGTTTCTTCTTGTGACCTTCTTCCTCTTTGGGGCACTGAATGGGGTCAGGCCTCTAGGGATGGCACAGTTAGTTGGTGAGAGACAGGAAGGGACTCAGGGTCCAGCAGCTTCTGGAAGGCAGAAGAGTGACCCAATAACTTTTCAGCTTCTTTTGAAGAAAAGGCATAGTGTTGAGCAATAAGGAGAGGAAGAAAACAAGCATAAAATCCACAGCCTTAAAGTCTATAAATGGTGAAAGGAAAGCTCTGTCTGCTCCCCACCAAGTGTGCAAGTTTTATGGTAATCTGTTCATAGGGCTGAGAGAGAGTGGAACTGACCTGCTCAGGAAAGTGAAGGTCTCCACCTACAGGCTGCTGCAGGAAAGAGCTCAATCTGCCTTTCCTATCCTTGACAAGGGGACTAGAGGCAATTTTCAGAGGCTATCCAAGCTAGGGTCAACTTGTCTCAGGACTCATCTGTATGCAAAGTCTGCAAAAAGAATTTGAAAGTCATGAACATCTGACCATTGGAGAAAACCTTTACTGGCTCAAAAAATAAGTCTCTGTGGTTTAATTAGCTACCCCTTCGGACATTGATTTTTCTAGCACTTGTATGGAATGTAACTCATCTTCCAAACTTTACAGAAGAGCCAACCCAAATCCGGCTGGATTTGTGGCTGTAGAGAAGTTGCTTGATTTTATTAAGCATGGCTTATGTTCTCTCTTTCTCTCTCCCCTGACATTCATACGTAACTTGCAAAATAAAAAATTACAGTTAGAGAGAAACAAACTCTTCCCCCAAACCGAATATTTTCCCTAGTTCTATCCCCCTTAGATCATATAGTCTGAGGACACTTCTGATGGCATATGTCACCTTCAGAGGCTTTCTTCTCTGTTGCTCTCTCCTCCGTGCTCCCATGGCAGGCACACTGTACATACCACTTGCTATGGCCTAAACGTTGCTTTTCCTTCCAGTTTATATTTTGGGGACCTAAGACCCAATGTGATAGTATTAAAAGGTGGAGCCTTTAGGAGGTTGGTTAAGTCATGAGGGCTCCACCCTTATGAATGGGATTAGTGACCCTGTAAAGTGGCTCCAGGGAACCAACTAGCCCCTTTTTGTTTTTCCATCTTCTGCTGTGTGAGGGCACAGTGTTCCTCCCGCCCAGAGAAAGACACAGCAACAAGGTACCATCTTGGAAGCAGAGAGCAGCCCTCATCAGACAGCGAATCTATTGACACCTTGATTTTGGATTTCTCAGCCTCCAGAATTGTGATAAATAAATTTCTTAGTCTCGGATATTTTGTTATAGTAGCACAAATAGACTGAGATACCACTGTGGTAGCACTTACAACCCTGCATTATAATGGTCTATCCATTTAACTGTCCCCAACACGAGAAATGTGAACTCCTTGAGGGCAGGAGTGGAATCAGGTTCATCTCCAGATCTCTAGCATCTCCCATGGGGCCTGACACATAGTCTTAACAGTATTTGTTGAATTGAATTAAATTATTTCAGCCTTGAGCTGTACAAACTGCCATTTTTTTCTGCAACAGTCAGTTAAGGACAGCTAGGGAGCATGAGGCAAGTCTTTTCCATTGTGGGGAAGCCTCTGAATGATCTGTTTTTGCCTTTTTCTTCCACCCTTCTCATCGATTCCATCTACCCCTTTTCATTACTGTTTGCCTGCACTTTGTGCAAAGAGAAGTCTTAAACATAGTGCAGAGTCTTCAGTGACTTTTTTGTCTTTTGACTCAGGGCTGATGGCTTTTCATTTTACTCATGCTTCATATGGCATAGTCAAATCTGATTGAGAGTTATTTGGGGGAAGGGCAGTCAGAATTACAGATAGAAAAGAAATGCAGTTTTATTACTTTCAAGTTCACAGAATAATAAGAATTAGACTAATAAAGTCTGTGCCAGGAAGTTTTGCAAAGTAGAAGTCCTTGGACTTGTTTTTATGAATAAATAAGAATGATGTGCAATTAATATATCTATTTTTTGTAAATTGCTTCTAAAGTGCTTAAAAACAATTTATTCTCTTAAGTAGTTTAAACATTTTCCTTGTAATCTTGTTTATACCATAATTTGCCCAGCAAACCATTCTAAAAATAGATACAGCACCCTAGCTCTATCCAAATGATCACCAAATAAGAATGAGCGAAATCTAAACTGCAAAGGTATGACTCCAACATGAGAATGCAAGTAAGCCTGAGATGAATGCTTTTAGGAAGTGAGCAGAATAGATTTTCCCTTTTCTGCTTAGGTGTTTCTAGTTGCAAAGGCAGAAGCTTAGAGTTAGTTGTTCAGTACTATTTAGAGAAGAAAAAAGCTCCCTTCACCAGGGAGCAATACTTGTCATCATTCCAGCTCCCCTTAGTGGTCTAATGCCAGAGAGTTTCTTTCCACTGAGGCAGTAAAAATGACAAAATTTACCTTTTAGATAATTTCACTATGATCAAACAATCCCCAGTGGGCAAAACTAATAGAAGATACTGTATTCTGATTGCAGTTTATCTCTAGCAATTATAGATGAGCAATTTAAGTGGCAACAAAGCAAGTCATTTGCTAGAATGAGGCTGTATTTCACAGAGCTTTATCATTCAATATTCTCTGGATCACTCAGCTGAAGGCAGTCTGTTTCCTTGGGTGGATTGTACCTCCTCTTTCTACAGTATCCCTAGGAACAATTACTTTTCTTAATGATAAGAGTATTGACAAGAAGTGATCTACAAACATCATTTACATTAAATTTCACTTTTTTCCTCCCATGAGAAATTTAGTTGACAAGACTTTGAGTATTAGGTTTTATTCTTCCAGGACTCCTTAAGAGAAATAACAAGAAGTAGCTGGGCAAGTAGAGAGAATGTCAGAAGAGCTCAGTTCTGAACCCATGCCTCAGTTTCTGATAACCAGCTGCATTGCTTTGCGGTGGTTGTAAGTTTCACTGGGCCCATATTTTAATCTTCAAAATATTGTGTGTGTGTGTGTGCAATATATATATATATATATATATATATATATATGTGTGTGTGTGTGTGTGTGTGTGTGTGTGTGTGTATATATTATAGATTAGATAAACTCTAAGGTCCTATTGAATTTTAATGCTTTGTGGGTATATATTCTGTGATTGTTCATGAGCCCAAAGAGGAATTTTTCAATTTTTCCAAGACTTCAGTGGAAGCATAGCATTGTCAGATTGCGGTAATGATTTCAATAACCTTTGAAAATGACTACATTTGGCAATAAAGCTATCATAGGCTCTATCATGACCTGAAGAAATAATTACTATTGAATACAAATGTATTTTTTTAAATTTATGAAAGCTAGATCTCAGTAGGGACTATAAATTGAAAGCAAAAGCAGTAAGTGAGACAATTGGGCTTCCATTTGGGAAGAAACTTTTGAGTCTCAGTTTTTCCATCTGCTAAAAATGGAAAGGAATATTTTACCTATATACATTTTAAGACTGTTGTGGTTATTAGAAGGGAGCATAGGTCAAGGATCTGTAAAAAAGCAATTGCTATATTAGTGCAAGCTGTTATTTGAGAAAATAATTTTTATAATTGGGCCATTGAGATACACACTTCTATAGCTGTTCTCATTGTGTTAGATTGTAAAACACTGTCTTTGAAAGTGTGGAATATATCATGTACAATATTATCTATGTTATACATTGGCATTTAAATGTTAATAAATATGGGATTCTAATTTTTTTAGGTTTATAAATGATACTTTGGATAAATGAAAGAGATGGGAATAGAAGGATGGGGAAACAGAAAGTTAGTTTTTGACTTAAACCAGTTTCTCCTGCTGTCTAAGTTCTTGACAAATGTTGAAACAAATACAAGTCTAGGAATCACAGTAGCCTTTATTAAAAGAGCTTTGTAAACTTTGCATTTCTGATTCAATCTATGAAAGAGACAGGTGAGAGGCTTCTATCAACTGTTAATTAGTTAACAAACAATGGGTGAGCACCTAGCCTGTGCCTGGAACAGTGACAGGCACTGAAGATACCAATATTAAAAGTGTGGTCCTTGCCCTTAAGGAGTTCTCCAACCTAATGGGGTGAGATATAACTAAGCAACACAATATGTTAGGTGATGTGATAGAGGTAAGTATATTCCTTATATTTCCTTAGGTAACATTTCAGAACTGGCGAATCCTGGGTGACAAGCCTCCAGTTTCTCTCTAAGGCACTGCTGTCCAATAGAACTTTCTGTGATGATGGAAATGTACTATGTCTGCTCCGTCCAGGACATGCTAGCCACATGTGGTTACTGAGCACTTGAAATGTGGCTACTGTGATTGAAAAACTAAAATTTTAATTTAATTTAATTTTTCTTAATTTAAATTTAACTAGCTACATGTGGCTAATATCTATGCTATTGGACAGCATACCTCAGAGGAGTTAAGAAATGACTGCCCACACCTGTTTCTACTGGTTTAGCCCCCACAAAAATGTTTCTTTATTATGAAATAGACACAGGTATTGAGCCGACCAGGATGAGGAAAGGGGGTACCAGTTTCCTTTGAGAAAAAGGTGTGTACATAAGAGTGAAAGAAGAAAGAGGTGTCTCTAAACATGTTTGAAAAATTGACCAAGAGAGAGCTTGTGGAGGGAGGAAGCTGAGAGCAATGTGGGGAAAGCAAAGGAGACATTAGCCACAGTGGTTGAGGAGTATGCTGTCTGACACAGTACAGTGTTCTGTTTCTGACAGGGTTAACTTTTGTTTTTTCACAGTTAAGTTTAAAATTGGTCCTGATTTTTGCTGCTGGAAATCTGATGGTAGAAGTAGAGTGAGGTGTTCCCCCTCATTGTTTCATTTCATAATCTTTCTGCAGGAGGAAATTGCTTTGATTATATTCACTGCCCTTGAAACTGTCGTGTTTAAGCAAGCTAGTGTATTTTTTTCCCTCTCAAATAGTTCATCTAGTCAGCCAGTCCTAATTACTTTCATTTCACTGAGTTTTCCAGAATCCTAATGAGGTGTGGCCTAGTGGTGTGAGTACAGGACCTGGCATCAAGAATCTCAAATTCTAGTTGCAGTTGCTAGATGCTTCTATGTAGCAGAGGGCAAGTCTCTTGACCTAGTCTATAATGCTGTTAATGGTTAATATACTTATTTAGCTCATAAAGGCAGCCAGGGAATTAAATAGTTAATTGTTGTTTAAAGGGCTTTGAGAAAAAGAAACGGCAAGTTCTTGTGTATTGTGTCCATTTTCAAATGCTAATTTTTTAAATTGTACTTTAGGTTCAGGGGTACATGTGCAGATCATGCAGGATTGTTGCATAGGTACATGTATGCCAATGTGGTTTTCTGCCTCCATCCCCTCATCACCCATACTATATCTGGCATTTCTCCCCATGTTATTCCTCCTAATCCTCCCAACCCTCCACTGTCCCTCCTCTAGCCCACCCCAACAGACCCCAGTGTGTGATGTTACCCTCCCTGTGTCTCTGTGTTCTCATTGTTCAACACCTGCCTATGAGTGAGACCATGTGGTGTTTGAGTTTCTGTTCTTGTGTTAGTTTGCTGAGAATGATGGTTTCCAGATTCATCCATGTCCCTGCAAAGAATACAAACTCATCATTTTTTTATGGCTGCATAGTATTCCATGGTGCATATGTGCCACATTTTCATTGTCCAGTCTGTTGTCGATGGGCATTTGGGTTGGTTCCAGGTCTTTGCTATTGTAAACAGTGCCACAATGAACATATGTGTGCATGTGTCTTTATAATAGAATGATTTATAATCCTTTGGGTATATACCCAGTAATGGGATTGCTGGGTCAAATGGAATTTCTATTTCTAGGTCCTTGAGGAATCGTCACACTGTCTTCCACAATGATTGAACTAGTTTACACTCCCACCAACGGTGTAAAAATGTTTTTATTTCTCCACATCCTCTCCAGCATCTGTCATCTCCAGATTTTTTAATGATCGTCATTATAACTGGCATAAGATGGTATCTCAGTGTGGTTTTGATTTGCATTTCTCTAATAATCAGTGATGATGAGCATTTTTTCATATGTTTGTTGGCCTCATATATGTCTTCTTTTCAAAAACATCTGTTCATATCCTTTGCCCACTTTTGGATGAGTTTGTTTGTTTTTTTTTCTTGTACATCTGTTTTAATTCTTTTATTAGCCCTTTGTCAGATGGGTAGATTGCAAAAATTTTCTCCCATTCTGTTGGTTGCTGGTTCACTCTAATGATTGTTTCCTTTGCTGTACAGAAGCTCTGGAGTTTAATTAGGTCCCATTTGTTTATTTTGGCTTTTGTTGCCAGTGCTTTTGGAGTTCCTTGCCTATGCCTATGCCTATGTCCTGAATGGTTTTACCTAGGATTTCTTCTACGGTTTTTATGGTGTTAGGTCTTATGTTTAAGTCTTTAATCCATCTGGAGTTAATTTTAGTGTAAGGTGTCAGGAAGGGGTCCAGTTTCTGCTTTCTGCACATGGCTAGCCAGTTTTCCCAACACCATTTATTAAACAGGGAATCCTTTCCCCATTGCTTGTTTTTGTCAGGTTTGTCAAAGATCAGATGGCCGTAGATGTGTGTCGTTGCCTCCAGGGTCTCTGTTCTGTTCCATTGATCTATATCTCTGTTTTGGTGCCAGTACCATGCTGTTTTGATTACTGTAGCCTTGTAGTATAGTTTGAAATCAGGTAGCGTGATGCCTCCAGCTTTGTTCTTTTTGCTTAGGATTTTCTTGGCTATATGGGCTCTCTTTTGGTTCCATATGAATTTTAAGGTGTTTTTTTCCAGTTCTGTGAAGAAGGTACTTGGTAGTTTGATGGGGATAGCATTGAATCTGTAAATTACTTTGGGCAGTGTGGCCATTTTCATGATATTGATTCTTCTTAACCATAAGCATGGAATGTTTCTCCATCTGTTTGTGTCCCCTCTTATTTTGTTCAGCAGTGGTTTGTAGTTCTCCTTGAAGAGGTCCTTCACGTCCTTTGTTAGTTGTATTCCTAGGTATTTTATTCTCTTTGCAACAATTGTGAATGGGAGTTTGCTCATGATTTGGCTGTCTGTTAGTCTGTTATTGGTGTATAGAAATGCTTGTGATTTGTGCACACCGCTTTTGTATCCTGAGACTTTGCTGAAGTTGCTGATCAGTTTAAGGATATATTTAAGGGTCTTCTAAATATACAATCATGTTGTCTGCAAATAGAGACAATTTGACTTCCTCTTTTCCTAATTGAATACCCTTTATTTTGCTTTCTTACCTACTTGCTCTATCTAGAACTTCCAATACTATATTGAGTAGGAGTGGTAAGAGAGGGCATCCTTGTCTAGTGCCAGATTTCAAAGGGAATGCTTCCAGTTTTTGCCTGTTCAGTATGATATTGGCTGTTGGTTTGTCATAAATAGCTTTTATTGTTTTGAGATATATTCCTTCGATACTTAGTTTATTGAGAGTTTTTAGCATAAAGTGCTACTGAATTTTGTTGAAGGCCTTCTCTGCATCTATTGAGATAATCATGTGGTTTTTCTCTTTGGTTCTGTTTATGTGGTGGATTACGTTTATAGACTTGCATATGTTGAACCAGCCTTGCATCCCTGGGATGAAGCCTACTTGATCGTGATGCATGAGGTTTTTGATGTGCTGTTGCAATCAGTTAGCCAGTACTTGATTGAAGATTTTTGCATCTGTGTTCATCATGGATATTGGCCTGAAGTTTTCTTTTTTTGTTGAGTCTCTGCCGGGTTTTGGTATCAGGATGATGTTTGTCGCATAAAATGATTTGGGAAGGATTACCTCTTTTTGAATTGTTTGGAATAGTTTCAGAAGGAATGGTACCAGCTCCTCTTTGTACATCTGGTAGAATTCAGCTGTGAACCCATCTGGACCTGGACTTTTTTTGGTTGGCTGGCTATTAATTGCTGCCTCAACTTCAGCCCCTGTTATTGGTCTATTCAAAGTTTCAACTCCTTTCTGGGTTAGGCTTGGGAGGGTGCAAGTGTCCAGGAATTTATCAGTTTCTTCCAGGTTTACTGGTTTACGTGCATAGAACTGTTTGTAGTAATCTCTGATTGTAGTTTGTATTTCTGTGGAATCAGTGGTGATATCCCCTTTATCGTTTTTATTGTGTCTATTTGATTCTTCTCCCTTTTATTTTTTATTAATCTGGCTAGTGGTCTATTTTGTTGATCTTCTCAAAAAAACCAGCTTCTGGGTTTATTGTTTTTTTGAAGGGTTTTTTGTTTCTCTATCTCCTTCAGTTCTGCTGTTATCTTAGTTATTTCTTGTCTTCTGCTAGCTTTTGAGTTTTTTTTTTTTTATCTTGGTCTTCTAGCTCTTTCAATTTTCATGATAGGGTGTTGACTTTAGATCTTTCCTCACTTCTCTTGTGGGCATTTATTGCTATAAATTTCCCTTTAGACACTGCTTTAAATGTGTACCAGAGATTCTGGTACATTGTGTCTTCATTCTCGTTGGTTTCAAAGAACATCTTTATTTCTTCCCTTCATTTCATTGTTTATCCAGTTAACATTCAGGAGCAAGTTGTTCAGTTTCTGTGACGCTGTGCAGTTCTGAGTTAGTTTCTTAATTCTGAGTTTTAATTTGATTGCCCTGTGGTCTGAGAGACAGTTTGTTGTGATTTCTGTTCTTTTGTATTTGCTGAGGAGTGATTTACTTCCGATTATGTGGTCAATTTTAGAGTAGGCACCATGCAGTGCTGAGAAGAATGTATATTCTGTGGATTTGGGGTGGAGATTTCTGTAGATGTCTATTAGGTCCACTTGTTCCAGATCTGAGTTCAAGTCCTGGATATCCTTGTTGATTTTCTGTCTCATTGATCTGTCTAATATTGACAGTGGAGTGTTAAAGTCTCCCACTATTATTGTGTGGGAGTCTAAGTCTCTTTGTAGGTCATTAAGAACTTGGTTTATGTAGCTGAGTGCTCCTGTATTGGGTGCATATGTATTTAGGATAATTAGTTCTTCTTGATGCATTGATCCTTTTTCCACTATGTAATGCCCTTCTTGGTCTCTTTTGATCTTTGTTGGTGTAAAGTCCATTTTATCAGAGACTAGGACTGCAACTCCTGCTTTTTTTTTGCTCTCCCTTTGCTTGATAAATCTTCCTCTATCCCTTTATTTTGACCCTATGTGTGCCCTTGCACATGAGATGGGTTTTCTGAATACAGCACACCGATGGGTCTTGACTTTTTATCCAATTTGCCAGTCTGTGTCATTTGATTGGGGCATTTAGCCCACTTACATTTAAGGTTAATATTGTTATGTGTGAATTTGATCCTGCCATTTTGATGCTAGCTGGACATTTTGCCCATTAGTTGATGCATTTTCTTTTTCATTGTGTCGATGGTCTTTACCATTTGGTATGTTTTTGGAGTGGCTGGTACTGGTTGTTCCTTTCCTTGTTTAGTGCTTCTTTCTTTATTTTATTTTATTTCATTGCATTTTAGATTTTGGGGTACATGTGAAGAACATGCAAGATTGTTGCATAGGTACACATGTGGCAGTGTGATTTGCTGCCTTCCTCTCCATCACCTATATCTGGTATTTCTCCCCATGGTACCACTCACCAACTCTCCATCCCCCGCTGTCCCTCCCCTATTTCCCCCCAACAGATCCCAGTGTATAGTGCTCCCCTCCCTGTGTCCATGTGTTCTCATTGTTCAACAACCACCTATGAGTGAGAACATGCGGTTTTTGATTTTCTGCTCTTGTGTCAGTTTGCTGAGAATGATGGTTTCCAGGTTCATCCATGTCCCTACAAAGGACAGGAACTCATTGTTTTTGATGGCTGCATAATATTCCATGGTGTATATGTGCCACATTTTCCCTGTCCAGTCTATCATTGATGGGCATTTGGGTTGGTTCCAGGTCTTTGCTATTGTAAACAGTGCTGCAATGAACATTCGTGTGCACGTTTCCTTATAATAGAACAATTTATAATCCTTTGGATATATATATAGTAATGGGATTGCTGGGTCAAATGGAATTTCTATTTCTAGATCCTTGAGGAATTGCCACACTGTCTTCCACAATGGTTGAACTAATTTACACTCCTATCAACAGTGTAAAAGTGTTCCTATTTCTCCACATCCTCTCCAGCATCTGTTGTATGTTTGCCATTCTAACTGGTGTGAGATGGTATCTCAATGTAGTTTTGATTTGCATTTCTCTAATGACCAGTGATGATGAGCATTTTTTCATATGTTTGTTGGCCCCATGTATGTTTTCTTTTGTAAAGTATCTGTTCATATCCTTTGCCCACTTTTGAATGGGCTTGTTTGTTTTTTTCTTGTAAATCTGTTTTAGGTCTTTGTAAATTCTGGATATCAGCCCTTTGTCAGATGGGTAAACTGCAAAAATTTTTTCCCATTCTGTTGGTTGCCGATTCACTCTAATGACTGTTTCTTTTGCTGTGCAGAAGCTGTGGAGTTTGATTAGGTCCCATTTGTCTATTTTGGCTTTTGTTGCCAATGCTTTTGGTGTTTTAGTCATGAAGTCCTTGCCTATGCCTATGTCCTGGATGGTTTTGCCTAGATTTTCTTCTAGGGTTTTTATGGTGTTAGGTCTTATGTTTAAGTCTTTAATCCAACTGGAGTTAATTTTAGTGTAAGGTGTCAGGAAGGGGTCCAGTTTCTGCTTTCTGCACATGGCTAGCCAGTTTTTCCCAACACCATTTATTAAACAGGGAATCCTTTCCCCATTGTTTGTTTTTGTCAGGTTTGTGAAAGATCAGATGGTTGTAGATATGTTGTGTTGCCTCCGAGGTCTCTGTTCTGTTCCATTGGTCTGTATCTCTGTTTCAGTGCCAGTACCATGCTGTTTTGATTACTGTAGCCTTGTAGTATAGTTTGAAGTCTGGTAGTGTGTGCTTCTTTCAGAAGCTCTTGCAAGGCAGGCCTGGTCATGATGAAATCTCTCAGCAATTGCTTGTCCATAAAGGATTTTCTTTCTCCTTCACTTATCAAGCTTAGGTTGGCTGAATATGAAATTCTAGGTTGAAAGTTCTGTTCTTTAAGGGTGTTGAATATTTGCCCCAACTCTCTTCTGGCTTGTAGGGTTTCTGCCACGCGATCCTATGTGAGTCTGATGGGCTTCCCTTTGTGGGTAACCTGACCTTTCTCTCTGGCTGCCTGTAGCATTTTTTCCTTTATTTTAACCCTGGTGAATCTGACAATTATGTGTCTTGGGGTTGCTGTTCTTGAGGAATATCTTTGTGGTGTTCTCTGTTTTTCCTGGATTTGAATATTGGCCTGCCTTGCTAGGTTGGGAAGGTTTTCTTGGATGATATCCTGAGGAGTGTTTTCCAGCTTGGATTCATTCTCTCTGTCACATTCAGGTACACCTATCAAATGTAGATTAGGTCTTTTCACTTAATCCCATATTTCTTGGAGGCTTTGTTCATTTCTTTTCACTCTTTTTTCTCTAATCTTGCCTTCTCATTTTATTTCATTGAGTTGATCTTCAGTCTCTGATATCCTTTCTTCCGCTTGGTTGATTTGGCTATTGAAACTTGTGTATGCTTTGTGAAGTTCTCATGCTGTGTTTTTCAGCTCCATCAGTCATTTATATTCTTCTCTAAGCTGTTTATTCTAGTTAGCATTTCATCTAACCTTTCTTCTAGGTTCTTAGTTTCTTTGCATTGGGTTAGCACATGTTCTTTTAGCTCTGAGAAGTTTGTTATTACCCACCTTCTGAAGCCTGTTTCTGTCAATTCATCAAATTCATTCTCCATCCATCTTTAATCCCTAGCAGGTGAGGAGTTGTGATCCTTTGGAGGAGGAGAGGCTTTCTGGTTTTTGGTGTTTTCATCCTTTTTGTGCTGGTTTCTTCTCATATTAGTGGCTCTATCACCTGTGGTCTTTGTAGTTGGTGACTTTCAGATGGGGTCTCTGAGTGAATGTCCTTTTTGTTGATGATGAGGTTTTTTTTTTTTTAATTTCTTAGTTTTCCTTCTAACAGTCAGGCCCCTCTGCTGCAGGACTGCTGGAGGTCCACTCCAGACCCTGCTTGCCTGGGGATTGCCCACAGGGGCTGCAGAACAGTAAGGGTTGCTGCTGGTTTCTTCTTCCGATATCTTCGTCCCAGAAGGGTACCTGTCAGGTGTCAGCCTGAGCTCTTCTTTATGAGGTATCTCTTTGTTTATATGGCGGTCAGGGAGCTGCTTGAGGAGACAGTCTGTCCCTTATAGGAGCTCAAGTGCTGTGCTGGGAGCTCCATTGTACCATGCAGAACTGTCGGGCAGTTACTTTTTAAGTCTGCTGCAGCGGAACTCATAACCACCTCTTTTCCCAGATGTTCTGTCCTAGGAATGTCAACTTTATTTATAAGTTCCTGTCATGCTGCTGCCTTTTTTCATAGATGCCCTGCCCCACATGGAGTAGTCTAGTCACAGTCTGCCAGCAGAGGCATTGCTGAGCTGCCACAGGCTGTGCCCAGCTGCTGTGTGAACTGCCTTGGTAGTGGTGGACTGCCTCAGTAGTGGAGGTCACCCTTCCTGTACTGAGCTGGACCATTGTGGGTCCAGCTGCACTTGCTGGGAAACTCTCATTCCAAAGCATTTCAGATAGCTTGTTTTGTGGAGGTGGTACCTGCCAAGCAAGATCACCTGGCTCCCTATCTCTGCCCCCTCCCTTTCAGTTGAATGGTCGGTTCTCTCTCACAGGCGTTCCAGGCGCCAGTTGAAATGGCCGCCCAGATTTGTATGAATTTCTGTGAGCCAACCAGGCAGTGGCTGAAACTGCCATGCTGAAAAATTGTGGCACTTTTTGATCTGGGAATCTCTTGGTCTGTGAGCAGTGAAAATTTGTTTGGAAATGCAGTGGGCAGTCACCCTCTGCATTGTTCTTGCTGGGAACTGCACTCCAGAGCTATTCCTATTCGGCCATCTTGGATTCTCCTCTTCAAATGCTAATTCTTATAAGAGGAAGCATCTGCTCCATTGCAGTCATTCAGCACCTCATGAAAGTCTTGCTGGCTGGATGAGAAGGAAAATTCTTCAATTCTGTGCCATGAGATCTGAGAAAATGTAGCTACCTTCAGCCCCAGTTATGAACTTTTGTGTCTGTTTTCTCCCCATCTAAAAACATTCTTCTTTTTTATTGTTTTTCTAAGGTTTAGTAGTTTTTCTCTCTTTTGCAATCTTTTATGCTTACCCTTACTGGTGCAAAATGACTATTGTGTTTCAGCTGTGGGGGGATATGAACCTTTTTATAACAGCCAGTTAGACATTCTGGAAGTCTTTGTGATAAAAGATTTCATAGAAATACAAGGTGCTTTGGTAATTGTTCTGTTGGTGCCTTGCATAACTGCATTACAGATTTCTACTACTCTGGCAGTTTCAAGATGGTGATACTATTAGCCACTTTGTGAGATGTAATTATGGCTTTCTGTGCATGGTTGCCAGCACTCTCATGTCAGATAGTAGCCTTTTGGTTAATCTCTATTTTAAATCAGATCAAATTCTAACCCACCCTCATCCCTCCTCATCCCCCTTCCCAAATAAAATGAGAAGCACTGTGAGAATTTGGGACAAGGACGGGTGGGCTGTTTTAGAGAATGAGTAAACATTTCTATTATTATTTTTGAGTCATCTTCTTATTGCTTCTCAGTTATGGTTTACAAAGCGATGCCAAAGTGTAAGTTCTGTCTTTCCTCCAACGCTGATTTGCTACAATGCTTAAGTCTCTAGAAACTGGAGGCTCCTGTGGGTTTCCTTCTGTGCCTAATAATTTCAACAGAGCCAAATGCCCTTTATTTACTACAGTCATAATTAGAGGGCTGCCAGTGTTAAGCAACCATGGAATCTGAGATTGAGAAATGTTTATTGTGCCTCATTAAGTTTGAAATGAGTACTTAAAAGTCAGAAATAAATAATCTGTTTATACTTTTGTTACAGTAACTATAAGTGAATGCTGTGTGTACATATCCTTGACTCTACTCATTTCAGCACACTGAGACACCCCTCTGCCAAGGCAGTAATATCTGCAACAAAAGAGAACTATGGTAGGTTTCATTGATCACAAACAAGAAAATGATCCATTGTATTGTATCTAATTAGAAAACATCAATATTAGAAGCTAATGCATTCACCATTTCCAAGACGGTCTATCAGTTGATTGTTTTTTGTCAGCATGATCACATTTTACAGGCTTGAGCAACAAGCTGGTACAAGGGAAATGAATTTAGAATGATATGCCAAAGGCTGTTGCTCCTTCAGTCTTAAATAAGCTTGTAGAGGCAACTGGGTTTTTAGTGGCACATAATATAAATAATGGGATTGGGGTTGGAACAGAATTTGGGGGTGTTGTTTTGGCCCAAAGGCACAAGGCCACCTGCTGCTTTCTTTCCAAATATTTTGAAAGTCTTTTCAGCTGACAAAGCTTGCTCAATAGAAATTATACGTTGCACACTCTGTAGGCAGTCAGGGCTCTGTAGCTGGTAAGTGGCAGAGAACTGAGGCACTGATAAAATAGAATTTAGGAGAAAGGAGTGGATCAGCTTAGGTTCTGAGGGTGCTGGTCCTTCTCTGGGCCAGACGGGCTCAAAGGTAGCCTGGATCCAGGATTGCTCATACTGTGGATTCCTGGATCCCATTGCTTGTGGCAGATTACACACACACAGACACACAGACACACAGACACACACACACATGTATATATATGTGTACATATATGTATATCATGTATATGTATATATAATGTATTTGTATATATGTATACATATCTGTGTATATATTATGTGTGTGTGTGTATATATATATATATATATATATATATATATATATATATATAAAATTTATTTGAGATGGGCTCTCGCTGTATTGTCCAGGCTGGTCTTGAAGTGCTGGCCTCAAGTGATCCTCCAACCTCAGTCTTCCCAGTCACTGGGGTTACAGACATGAGCCACCATGCCCAACCCTCTTGTGGGAGATCTTACATGGGTTTCTTATTGTTGGTTGGACCAGCTTTACTAAATCACAGCTTCTAAAATGGAAACCACCATCATGACTAGTAATCTTACATCTTAGGTCACCTTCTAATAATGGTTGCCAGTCTCTCTAAAGGACAACCAAAATGGTCACCAAGGTTTCAGGGAACAAAGTGACTCATCTCTGGATCTCTTGCGCTATGTGACTGGGCCCTCCAGCTAGGTTTGGAGAATGATTTCCAGTTAGTGTGTGCTGAGTTTTTTCTTTGTCTAACTGCTGGACTATATACTCCTGACCCTTTCACCAGAAGTAGCCAAGGAAATCACTCAGAGAAACACAGGTAGGAAGCAGGCTAATCACTTCCCGATGTTACTGTTTTCTGATTGCTTCCTATCCCAGTAGCAGAAAATGCCAAGAACAGTGCTCCTGGGGTTTCTCTTATTGTCCTTACTGTTGCCGCATGCTCTAGCTGAGTTAGTACTTAATGTGGCTGTAGCACTTAACCTGTGTGTTTGTTTTCATGGCTCTTTCAGGGGGAAATAACAGTTGGCACTTGCTTGTAAAGTGCTTTGATATTTGGGGATGAAAGGCATTCTGTGCCTGCAAAATAGCTTTAATGTGTTGTAGTTACATATTTGGGAGGGTGATTGGACTCCTGAATTTGTTCCACTGGCAAATGTGGTTGATAGCTATTTGGTTCTCCATTAAGTTCTGTTTACATGGGATTAAAGAGTTTGAATTACATGACTGGATTTTTCATTTCATTTGCTCTTAAACTACTCTTACTCATACTGAGATATTGTTGAGTTTGCATTTGTACATATAATAGTCATTAACTGGTCCCAGAGAGCTTTCTATAAGCAGATACTATTTCAGAGTGCACTATGCCCCACAAAGGACTTAGAAAAGGGTCGAGAGCCTTCTTCAGAAGCCTATATTTGTTTAATGGTATGGTGTTTAGGCTCATCTTTCAGCAGGCTTTGAATTGTATGGATTACTGCAGACAGCTGCTAGGTTTCTCAAGGAGGCCTTTGTAGTGAAATTCAAAACTAGGTGCCCTTCTAAAGGCATAACTTTGACCCAAAGATGAGAGCAAAGAAAAGTGCTTTTCCTAAGCCATCTTTGCCACCTCTAGGTAGTGTGACCATATCAATGGTGCTAGTGAAACAATAAGAGTGATGACAGGCTGCTAGGAGGGGAATTCTTTCAATTTAATTTGTTGAATGTTAAGCACATGGCCTATATTTCTCATTAATAGCCCTGTCCTGATAGTCACTGGGATGCTAGAGTTGTTTACCACCTGTAGAAAAGTAGCTGCCACACTGTCAATCTGTGACTCAGAGGTAAGCTACGTTCTGGTGAACCCTCATCTTCTCACAAAAACATTACCTATTTGGGTTTGGGAACACTATCATATGTTGTCACCACCATTCCCAGAGATGTGGCAGGACTGATAGAGTTAGATAGGCCGAAAGCACTTAACTGTGCTATTGTGTATTTATAAGGTAGTAGTTGGGAGTACTAACAGTGAACAAATTATAACTACAGAAGGCAGTGTGCAGAATGGATGCTTTCTGAAGAAGTAGAACCACCTTGGCCTAATAAACTTGGTCACCTGACTTAATTGTGATAAGTAGCCTTATTTTATTCCATCCATCTCTTCTCTGATCATTCATCGATGTATTACACAAACACATGCTAAGTGTCTATCATTGTGGCAGATGGCATAGGGACCTCAAAAGAGAGCTTCCAGTCCCTTTGAGAGATGAGCTGACATACTACACATGAAATAATCATAGAACCTGAGGAAATGTATAATTACATTGTACAGTCTGTATAAAAAGTGCTGAGAAAATGCTAAGCAATGTGGGATAATCAGTGATGGAGATATATTAGAAATGAGGGAAATTAGATGGCTTGGGTTGGATGACTGCTTAGCTAAGGACTTCATTTAGATTTAATGCTAATTGCAACAAGGAGCTACTGTAAGATCTTGAAAAGAGAAGTGATGTGATGAAAATAGTGGGTGAGGAAGATTATCCAAACAACATTTCGCAGAATAGGCTAGAACAAATGAAGGTGAGAAAACAATGGCACAAGGTGATGAAGGCTGTGGAAATGGAGCCTAAAGGACAGATGTATGAGCTATTTTTAAGAACTTTATGAATTGTTTAACCTATTTGATAGAATAGGGGGATTTCTTGCCTTTTTTGATGTGGGTTATGTACATATGACACATATGAGGGCCAAATTCTCCTATGTTAGTCACCTGTGGTCATCAAGCTATTAGGGTGTTATTTAGTTCTCTAAAGTAGCAGTGCAATTCTCCAAGTTGCATTCCAGTAGCCTGCATACAAGTATATGCATGTATCTGCAGGTAGATAAGTGCCAGTCTGTGTGTGTGTGTATTTAGCTCAATGTCTGACATTTGCTCATCTCTGGTCAAAGATCCATTAGTCTGTGAGCCCCTTGAAGGTGCAGGCTATGTCTTTTTTTAAAAATTGTACTTTAAGTTCTGGGGTACATGTGCAGATCTTGCAGGATTGTTGCACAGGTACCCACATGCCATGGTGGTTTGCTGTCTTCATCCCCCCGTCACCGACATCAGGCATTTCTCCCAGTGTTATCCCTTCCTAACCTCCCCACCCCCTGCTGTCCCTCCCCTAGTCTACACCCCCTAACAGACCCTAGTGTGTGATGTTCCCCTCCCTGTGCCCATGTGTTCTCATTGTTCAACACCCACCAATGACTGAGAACATGTGGTATTTGGTTTTCTGTTCTTGTGTCAGTTTGCTGAGAATGATGGTTTCCAGATTCATCCATGTCCCTACAAAGCACACGAGCTCATCAGGGTTTAGTTCATTCTTACTGGATAGATAAATGAAAAAATTAAATATCACCTTGTTTTAGAAGCCTAGAATTATTGGAGATTGAAGGGAACACGAAGTCCTTTTGGTTATCCTCCTCATTCTAAATATAGATAAATTAAGGACTCAAGAGTGTTACCGTGATTTATTCAAGATCATCAGTAAGTTAGGGCCAATCCTAGGGAGAGAATCCAGCTGTCCCCACTATACCACATTGCTTTCTGTAGTCCAACTGTGTGTGTGTGTGTGTGTGTGTGTGTGTGAGAGAGAGAGAGAGAGAGAGAGAGAGAGAGAGAGAGAGAGAGAGAGAGAGAAAGAGAGAGAGAGAGAGAGAAATAGAGAGAGAAAGAAACAGAGAGACAGAGAGAGAGAGAATTAGGGCTGGCATGTGTGGGGAGCATATGACTGACAATAAGTGTGGTTAGTAGGAGTTTATCTAGCTTGTTTTCTAGTTCAGGGCAAATATGAACTTTCTAATGATGGCAGCTGGGGGTGGTGTCTTTTATTCCATCTTCACTAATTTCTGCTTCAGCTGCTGCTGTCTGGATGGATGAGTCTTTGAATATACATTTTAGCTGGAGGCATGTCGGCTTTATTTTTATATAGAATTTACATATTCATTTTTTATGTGTTGGGGGTAGGAAGTAGGCAAAAACCATTTATTATCTCATTTCCAAAAATCATTTTTGTGAGGAGATGGCCATTTGAACATCTAAAACAGCAACCAGCTTTAGAAAAGGTTATGGATCTTTTCATCATTGATCAATAGGCACAGTTATCACTATTGGAAGATAGCAATTAAAAAAAGAAGTGGCATTTTATAATCACTTTGTTGTGTAGCTGATATGGGATTCCAGTTTTCCTATTTTGATTGCTAAAATTACTTAAGACTTAAAAACTTTTAAAAATTAGGTAGCAAATTACAGTTATAATGCTTTTCAGCTTGATGAGACCTTAAAAGTGTCTTGAAAGTATCGTTCATTTTCAACTGAAAATCTAAAGATTTGAGTAAACTGTTTTAATCCCAGTGTCTGCAACCTTATTTTTGCTTGGTATAGTGACCTGGGATTTGTGCCACTGGGAAAAGAGTCTAGTCCTGGATATCTGCATTTATTGGGCTTCTTTTTCCTTAGGGTTGAAGTCTCTTTGGTGATAAATGTGGTGCTGAGAGAGCTGTAGTCACTCTTCTAGAGACGAGGGCATGATTCAGTGAACTGTAAAAGTAATGCAAAATGACAATTAAAGTAGGGCATTCTCTGGTACCTTGCAGGCCTGACAAAGTGAAAGTATTTGACTTCTGATATGTCAGACTTATTAACATAGAAATATAATAACATATTCCCCACCCTAACATCTTACTAGAAACCTCCCATATCCAGAAGGGAGCTGAGAACAGCAGGTAGTAAGTAAAGCAAGCTCCCAAGCAGCTAACAAACAAACACACGAACAAAAACCAAAACACTGCACAGAAGTCCATATATTAAAGAGTATGTAATTTCCACCTTTAGGGCCACAACATCTCAGCCCTCTATGCAGAACGTTACAACGCTTTTTTTTCTAGACATAAATATATAGTTTCCAATAACACAGTAGACTAAAAGTGTCAAACTTGAAATGGAAGAAAAGCTACTTTTGTTACACCAATGGCACTGAAAAGTTAAAAACCCCGTGTTTAATAGAAGGTTGGTGATGATCCTATGTTAAAAATTAAAGACAAGAAAAAGAACCACAACAGTTTGGGATTATTGAGTATACAGGCAAAACCTGCATGGTGTAATAATTTATGTTTATAAAGATGCTCCTAAGTAACCAATAAGAAGTTAAATTATGTTTTTTTATACCGTATTTTAAGGAGCAACTTTGCGATATGTTTCAGAACAAGGCAGATGGTTAAAAGTTTCAGTTATTAAAGGAGAATGCACTAAGCTCTCTGGAAAACTGAGCTGTCCAGAATTATTTATTGAGATTTTTTTTTAAAATCAAAATGTTATTAAACCTAGGTCAAGTGAGGAGACATTTTCAGTGAATTCCAATGATAAAGAATTCAAATTAGAGAAAGAATTGTGATAAATATAATAAATAAGAAAGTGACTCTTATTTACCACTGAGATGAAATAAAAAGGTTTGCTCCAGACCCATTTTTTCTAAATGTCACAATTAGGTTTTTCCAAAGCAAATGTTGTTCTTATCTGTTTGTTGTGTTCTTCTGTTAACCTGGCTGTCTCATTAGAAACAGGGACATTTCCTAGTGAAATTAATGTGACATTTAGAGAAGATTTCCTCTCTCAAATGTTTCATATTGTTTGCCATTGAGCATACTTAGAGAAGATATTGGAATAATGTCAAGCAAATTTTGATTAAATAAGGCTAACTAGGAGCCAATACATTCATGCATGAAAAGAGAAAAGCTCTTGTATTATATCTTAAAGAATGTATTTCTTCTGTGGTTCTTTATCCTATATTGAAATGACCTTGACAGATAATCTGACAGAAGAAGTGACAACTCCTAAACAGCTGGGCTTGCCCTAGAAAATGCAGCACATTTGGTCAGGGCCTGTGGTCAGTCCTTTGCTCAAGACAATTGTTTGCCACCCTGAAGGTACACTAAAATTTCCTGGAAAGCTTTATTAAAAAAACCACCCAGGGCCTGAGTCCAGCTCCAGGCTAATTGCCTCAGAATCTCTTGGAGTGGGTCCTTGGTGACAGTATTTTTATTTTTTATTTATTCACACAAAAGAAGATTTTGAGAAAATTCTCATGTGTAGTTTGGACTGAGAACCACTGGCTTAAGACATGCAAACTATTCATTAAGAAAATATTATTTCCTTCTTTAGGATGATCTGAGTCTCATCCTTTGCTCCACCAGAAGCGTGTAAAAATATACTCTCTTAGTGCACAGGAGCTGGGTTTGGGCATACACCTTGAACCAGTATGAGCTAGAACACTTGATGTCAGTACACATAGACCCATAATATAATAGGCCATCTATGGCCAGTTAACTCAGTTGTTTGGAATGTAGTACTAATGAGGCCAGAATAGTGTATTCTATCCAATTAGAATAATTCTGTTGCATAGATTTTTCCCATAACTGTAACCCAGCTGCCTCACAAAGAGACCTGAGACAGATTACAAAGGCACAAGACAATGGGTGAATCAGCATAGCCCCATCCATTCTGGGAAAATTGGTTTTAGGACCCTGCCACATTGACTAGTGCTACTAATTGCATTAGGATGCAGCATAGGACATCTGCCCATGATGGTTTGTGCTGATTTGGGGAATTATATATTTTCATTTGAAGGTCAGGACCTGCAAGAATGGGTGGTTTACTCCTTTGGAATTAAAAAGGAGGAAGAAAGATAGGAAGGTTATAAGCTTCTATGATACTCTCCTCTTTACAGTAGCAGATCATGCCTGGCACATCTGCCCAGGGTTAACTGACCTGTACTGGGGGAAGAATTGTTTAGGTCATTACAAGCAAGCCCTCTAGACTTGTCTCTTCTCAACTTAATGCCAGGGAGTGGGAATTCTCATGATGAGATATATTATGGCATTAGGACCAAGAAGTAGTATTTTCGTTAGAGATAAAACGTGCATGGTTTTGCTTCTTTGCCCGAACATGTGGTTCTGGCACCATGCCTGGAGGTCAGGTCTCCACGGAGCTTCATATTTGTTGCACAGTGCACACAGGTTCCATGCCTTCATATGCAAAAATATGGAAAATTTTCTACTTGAGAACTGTCTTCTTTAAAGGCAGTAGAGACAGATTCTTTAAATACAGTAGCTTGGGTTGCTGGCACACCTTATGGTTTTTCTGCAAAGCCAGTATCCTCTAGATTTACTTTTTGTATTTGTGTCTCTTTACTAACCTTCTTGAAAAAATGATTTAGTAAATTTTCAAGATGAGATAGAACATGGATATGCCACTATTTTATGGCCTGAATGAGGTTAAATTCCTGATCCTACTTGGAGTTGCAGGCTCCATATAAAGCACAGGGATCGGGATTCCTGCCTTTCCTGTCATGGGTCTGATAAACACAGCTGAAATTCTCCTTTGGATTCATGTTCTATTATCCCTGTTTTACAGAGAAGAAAACTGAGGCATGCAGGGATTAAGTAATTTGCCCAAGATCACAGACTGAAACGAATATTTGAACTGCTGAGTGCTTAATCAATTCCCTGTTTTAACAGATGTATTAGTCCATTCTTACATTGCTCTAAAGAAATAACTGAGACTGGGTAATTTTATAAAGAAAAGTGGTTTAATTGGCTTATGGTTCTGCAGACTGTACAGAAGACATGATGCCGATATCTCCTTGGCTTCTTCTGGGGCCTCAGTAAACTTACAATCATGGTGGGAGGTTAAGGGGGAGCAGGCACATAACATGGTCAGAACAGCAAGAGAGAGAGATGGTGAAGAAATGCTACACACTTTTAAACAACCAGATCTCACGAAGACTCACTCACTATAGAGAGGACAGTACCAAGAGGGATGGTGCTAAACCATTCATAAGAAATTGCCACCATGGTCAAGTCACTTCCCACCAGGCCCCACCTCCAACATTTGGGATTATAATTCAACGTGTGGTTTGGATGGAGACACAGGTTTAAACCACATCAACAGGGTAGCATAAGTTTTGTGGAGCAGTGAACTTCTCACTTGTTAAATTATATATTGTACTGAATATCATAGATGAACACATTTAACCAACATCATTTTTACCTGTTATGTTGGTACAATGAATTAACTCAAGTGTTTGTTGGTTGACTGACTGATGGATAAACTTCTTCCGGCAAATACTTGGATTGTATTCCTAACACAGCTTCAAGTTTGCTTCCTTTTCCTGTTTGTGACAATTTCAGCATTCACTCTCTATGAAGAAACCAGAAATGAACTGACCCTTTTGATTTTTAGTCTCCCAACCCATGCTTCCAATAGTATTAAAAATTGCTTGAGTTTACATTAAAAGAGGGATATAAAAGTCTAGATAAAAGCAGCATGAGTAGATACTATACAGTCCATCTTCAAATGAGGGGCATAGGTGGGTGCATGAACGTACCTGAGTAAGTGCAGGGCAATGTTGGGGTTTAGTTTCCTTCTAAGTACTGTCTCCTCCGCTGTCTTACACATTCACCATCCCCCTTCCTACCTACTGTAGGCCCTTGGGGTCTTTCCCCTTACTGCTGGCTGTTTGGTGCCCATGTAGTAGCTGGATCTGCTATTGCCTGTTCTGTTTTCTTCTCCATCAAACCGTGAGCTCCTTGGAAGCAAGAGCAGCATTTAGGAGCCTAGCAGAGTTAGTATCTGACAGGTAGAGCTCTGAGAGGAATCTGCTCTTTTGTTTGCTAGACAGCAATTGTGTTTCCTTTTCCAAGCACTCATAATTTCAGAAGGCTCCTAAGGAAAGGTGGGAATGGTGGAGATTTCTAGTGGGATGGCAAGAGTGGGGGCGATGCGTTTGGGTAATTTCTAGATTATACAATGGTTTAAGAAGAGTAGTACTTTCGTGCTGGGGATGAGATCCACTTTACTAGAACATCCAGTTACTTTAGTGTCAACTTTTCTCTGGATTTCACCCCTTCTGAGGCTTTTCCCCTCTAGTTCTCCCAACCTCTGGGTGATCATAAGCTGCTTTTTCATCACTTTCATCTGGCAGGTATTCTGCATTTGCTTTTATAAAGCCATTGCTCCAGCAGTCTGCTGTAACCAGATTAAACAGTGTTGTTTTAATGACAGGAGCTGAGACAGGGGTTTGCTTGCAAACTTCATGTTTCACATGAAAGGCTTTGGCACCCCCTGTGGACTGCTCTTCACCCTGTTTTAGGCTTAATACTTGTTTGCCTTTATATCTGGGATAAAACAAAGGCCTTCTTGTATAACCAGTGCTGAGCAAATGTCTTGAAACAAAGGGAAGTGCAGAGTTTAAATCCACAGTGGGGGATTACCTTGCCTGCATTTCCATATCTTTGGAATAAATATTTTAACATGTTAATTATCTACTACTAATAAAAATACCTTTGAACTTCCAGTCAATCTGATAGGCATAGAATTGTCTCCACTGGGGAATGGGAAGCAATTAGTTTCTGTAAAGATTGTAGGTCATGTTGTCTCTTCTCGGTAAGTGGTTGCATGGTCAGTAGCCAGTCATATTCTGTTTGTGCCAAGGCTGCCTTGGTCTGCCTCCACGGAGCCCCTAGGGCCTGAAGGAGGCAGAGGCTGCTGCTCCACTGTGGCTTTGGATTCCAATTCACTCACCGCTTCTTAGCCCAGAAAGAATATTCTTTCTAAGTAGGACAGTTAAGACTCTACTTATAAATCATCCATGTAACCTTTTAAATTTTTTCTTCTCATTGCAGACTGAAAACTATTCTTTTGACTCCAACTACGTGAATAGCCGAGCCCATTTAATCAAAAGGTATGTTGGTTTGCTTGCTTATTGCTACAACTAACCTTGATTTCATATTAAAAAGCAAAACAGATTAAAGTTTTTTAGTTGTATTTTTCTGGGATTTTAAAATGAATGCCTAACCTACTTAGTGTAGGAAGTTTGGAAAATTGAGAAGCATAAAAAAAGTAAATAAACATCACTGGTAATTCCATCAACCAAGGATAATCACTGTTGACATCTTACATTTCTTTGTATGAAAATGTATGTATAAACACTCAAAATGAAAAATAAAACTGGGATTATATTAAAATATAGTTTTATATAGTGACAGAAATCTGATATTACAGATATTCACTATTTCTAGTATTATTTCTAATTTCTTATATTTCTAATGTGATATTAGAAATATACAATAGAAAACTTTCACAATCATGTTGATACAAAAATCTTGTTGCTCTTCACTTTAAGCCTTAACATTTTTTTCATGTAGAACTTCACATGTGTTTTGAGATTGCTGCTATTTCAACAACTTTGAAATCATTTTAAGGGTATTTTAATGACAGAGAAGCTAATCCTTTGCTTTCTAGATGAGAGAGAAAAAGAAATTTGCCTGATTCTTCTTAAAATATTTAGAAGTGTTTCAGATGAAACATTCAAAGTTGAGATTTATGTGATGGGTTGGTCATAATTTAGTATCTAAGGAGCCGTTATGGATGTGAGTACAGAACTGAATAGTGCCAAGAAAGATTCCATCTGGTGCAGTGGTCTGCACCCAATGAGGGAAGGACAAGGGGTTTGGGAAGCCCTCTAAAGGGTGGAAACTGAGCAAAGAACAGAATCTCTCAGTGGAAACTGAGAAAGACCAGTCCTGATCATTCAAATGATGACTTTATTGCTCTTTCATATAAATAGTTACTTAAATGGTCAAGTGATTATTCTGCAGCTAAAATTGAACTCTGAGTATGTTTGTTAAAACAATTGAAATGAAACAGAGAGGCAAGCAGGGTATGTTAGAGCTGTAGCAGAGAAGACTTGCAAATTCTATTATTTTGCTGGCTCTAATCCCATAAATTTACATCACCAGAATAGTAGAATTCAAGGAATAAACAAGCTTCAAGTAACTTACATTCATGTCTAATTTAATTCATGAGGCTTCAGTAACCCCTAAAACATGCTAAGTTTATCTGTATTGGTCTGGAATTACTTGTGACCCTGAGTGATGATCATTAGTTGTCTGACAATGGGTAGTCCTTGTATTACCAGTGAAAGCACAGTTGAGAATTTTTCTTTTTTTTTGAGGGGTTGGGAGGAATCCATTTAGAATATTTTTCTGGCTCACATAATAAAAGCAAAAGGTGAGGAATTCAAAATTATCTGGCTAATTTGTTTTAGAAAGAAAAAAAAAACCTTCTTATATGCACTGATTAGAGTGCCTTTGTAGTAGAAATCTGCTTTGTTTTCTGCTTCCGGATTGATATTTTCAAAGCTCCATTTTAAAACTTTGATAACAACAGTGACTTACCTTATCCTCCCAGGTCCCTTGGGCTAACTCAGGTTACTTGAGAATTCTGTAGCTGGGTTAAACAGATAACATGACGCTGGACGCAGCGTCTCATGCCTGTAATCCCAGTGCTTTGGGAAGCTGATGATGGAGGATTACTTGAGGCCAGGAGTTCGAGACCAGCGTGTGCAAAATAGTGAGACCCTCCCCGCCACACCATCTCTACCAAAAAGAAAAATAAATAAATAAAATAAAAAACCTGATAATATGAGTCTTATTTTCACAGCCTGGAGGAAAGCTAAGACTCTCAGGGACCCTTGCATCTTAAAACAGTCCTGACTATCCAATTTACAAGGTAGACTGATAAAATAAAAACTTAAGTTTAAACATTTAGCTTTGGGGATACATGCATTCCCATAGCAGTGTTGAGACTTACTGGGAACCTCTGATTTTGGTTAATTATTTTATATATTTTTTGTTTATACACACATACACACAAAAGGCACAAGCTAGACTTAATAGGTTCTTGGTGAAAAAGTCTCCTGATTTTGCATGAAATCGAAGATAGCTTTTTTTAAAAAAAAAAAAAAAAGCAGGGACTACCTTGATTAAGAGGAAACATCTGAAAGCTCAGGGACACATGCGTTTCTGACAGGATTCTGTGTATAGAACTGTGAGGGCTTTAGGAAACCCTGAAGGCTTTGGAATTTGTGTGGTCAATTGAGTTTAGACAAAGCATAATACCTAGAAACATACAGGGAATCTTGCGTGCTGTGTTGTTCTGGGGACCAACTGTGATAAATGTAAAATGTGTGGAAAATGTTGAGAGTGGTGGCAAACACCGGGTGATAAAATCATTCAAATCCTGTTCAAAGAGTTCACAGCAATGTTTGAAAGGAGTTTTGCTCTATGTGGTTTTTTGAAGATCCATTTATATCCATGGAAAAAGCTCTTGGCCAGGAAATTCTGAATCTGATTATCAGTTTTAATTTTACTATCAAGTCCCGTTTCTTTGAATGCCAATACAATTTCAGGCTGACTTTGATAACTCACCTTTCTTTTTTTTTTTGAGATAGAATCTTGCTCTGTTGCCCAGGCTCGAGTGCAATTGCTCGATCTTGGCTCACTGCGACCTCCACCTCCCGGGTTCAAGCGATTCTCCTGTCTCAGCCTCCCAAGTAGCTGGGGTTACAGGCATGCACCACTGTGCCTGGCTAATTTTTGTATTTTTAGTAGACATGGGGTTTCCCAGATTAGCCAGGCTGGTCTTGAACTCCTGACCTCAAGTGATCTACCTACCTCTGCCTCCCAAAGTGTTGGGAATACAGGTGTTCACCACCACACCTGGCTGATAACTAATTTTTCTACCCATGTTCTCTTGTTCTATTCATTTTCTACTTATCCAAGGATGTTTCCTGGACCTTTCTTTTCAACATTTTCTAGCAGTGGTTAGCATTCTTAGCCACACTGTTTACATACAGGTATCTTTTCCTCTCTTACATCTATCTATCTTGAGTAGTTGAACAGCAGCTACCACTGTCCTCCTTTGGTTCTTTCCTTCATCAGTCAGGGTTCCTACATGAAGTAGTTGGCACACCTAAATTGGAATGGATTAAGGAAAGTTTATTTACAAAGGGGACTATTTACAAAGGCTTGGGCACGATTAGTGAACCTCCAGGGATACTGCAGTATTATGGCACTGGAGGAGATAAAAATACATCAGGCAGGACCGGGGAAGAGAGCAGGTAGGGAACATTGACTTGAGAGTAACAGTTACTTCTGGTTGGCCAAGGGATCCAGTCATCATGAAGTGACCCTGAAAGGAAGTAGCAGAGGCAATCAATATCCTGATATCACTGTCCTCCTCTGTTCTGATCTCCTGCTGGTGTCTTCCTTTGGCTAAACCCAACAGAAAGCCAGAGAGCAAGGGGGTTCTCACAGGCACAAATCAAGATTGAGGAGGATCGGAAAGGGAAAAGGGAGTGATATGGAAGGTTCCCCATAATTTCATGCACCAAGGAATCTAACATTATATTTCTGTAGTTTATTATTTTTTTCTCAGAATGTCACTTGCAACCTGAAGGTATACCCAAGGAGGCTTATATGAGAGTCCCAGATTAACAAATCATGGCAGTGTAGACTTTCTTTTGGATGGACTTCCTTCTTGCTCTGTTTGTTTCTTGCTATCTTCTCAGAGCATTGAAAGCCAGCAGTGGTACTTTGCCCATGCTGCAACACTCTTTCCTCATGCCTGTTTTGTGGTATGCTGTCTGATATCCACTCCTGCAGTACTTTGGGAACAATATCAAGCAGGCCATGAGTCTGTGTTTACATGGTAAATATGGGTCAGAATTTGTGTGTTGTTCATTCATTATGCATCTGCTGAGTAGCTCTTCTGTGCAGAACCCTGTTCTAGGTCTTTTCAAACATACCTGTCTTTCTGTTGGCCACCAGAGCAGTAATAGAAACATGTGCATTTACAATATCACTGGAAACAGGAACCTCTAATTTATTGTCCCACAAAAGTTGTTTTACAAGTCCTTCATCTCCCAAGAGGTATGCTGGTAATAAAGCAAGTGAAATCAGCATTTTTTATGCCTGGCATAAATTGTTACTTGTTTTGGGTGAGTAGCCATTTACCAGCCTATTTTACAATTTGCAGCATCTTGTTCACTGGGTCTTAAACTGCCTTACACAAATCCACTCATTAAACCACTAAATGCTCTTACAAGATCAGTGTAAGTGGCACTTAGTTTGTCAGATGGGCAAACTAATCTTTAAATGAGTTAACTATTCTAAGGTTTGGGAGAGTTGTTACACCTCTTGCTTTTTATTCTGAGAATATACAGCTTCTTGTGCTCACACTACCAGTCCCTCACATCCTAGTAGCTAATCCTTCACTGTTTTATTTCCATCATTTCTATTTAAAAATCAAAATCTCTGAGGTTGTTTATAACATTCAGATGCCTATAAAAAGGATGATCAAATTTTTAAAAGACAGATCCAAAACCGATTAGGAGAAGTAAGGTAGACATCTCTGGCATCCAGGGAGGTAACTGACTGCAATTAAACATTACATTGATGTTGAAGTTTTTGAGAAGCCAAGACAAAGCAATAAGTACATCAGTTGACATAGTTTTCATTATTCAACAAAGGAAGGATGGACATTTGACAGAACTATTTTTTTTCTGTTCTTTAGTGTTAGAAGAAATTAACATATTAGGCAGTGTGTGGCTATTGTTTGCAGAAGTTATAGAAATGTTCTTTAAATATAAATTTTCCATACCAATCCTATAAAAACCATGGACATAATATTTAATTGTAACTCAGTAAAAGCATTACTACACAGAATAATGATTGTGTTAAACAATAACCATTTATGGAGCATCTATGTGTATCTGGTACTTCATGTACAGTCTCTGTGAGTCTTCTAAATGGCCTTGTGAAGGCGATTTTAGCAAACACATTTTACAGATAAAGAAACTGAGATTCAGATACATTAGGTATCAGGTTCAGGGCCATACAGATGAAGTGGTAGATTACACGTAGATTACAGATTATTACTTGTCCTAATGACTCCAAGTTCAGTGCCCTTCACTACAGTTTGCTATAGAAATAAATAACCTAGAGCAGTTGTTCTCAACTCGGGGGTGATTTGGTAATGTCTCTTTGGAGACACTTTTGGTTTTTTCCCTGAAGTGGGGGTCATTACTGACATCTAGTAGATAAAGGGCAGGGATGTTGCTAAACACCTTACAATGCATAGGCAGCCACAACAAAGGGTTATGCAACCCCAAATGTCAATAGTGCAAAGGTTGGGAAGCCCTGTTTCAAGGGCTGGTTAGTTAACATTGCCCTCATGCTAGATCCGTCACCATCATATGTTTCAAGCAAGTTTCAACAACTGCTGAATTTAGAGTTGACTACTTTGGCTTAAAGTGACAGTTTTTGTTGTGAATTAAGGAAATTTTCAGATACCAGAAAATATACAGGTTGGAAAGTTAATATTTGTTATAAAAATGGAGGACCTGAATATCATTCAGGTAGGTCTTTTCCTTTCTCCAGAGGTACATGGATGCTTGTAGGCAGGCACCCACCTCACAAAACAGAGAATAGTTTCTAAAAAACAAACTTTAAATTTATTTAAACTGTGGGATTATAATAGTATTTACAGAAAACTCCGTAATATGTGCCATAAAGCTAGAAATGGTGAAACACTTAAATCATGTGTTTCCAATTGGCCATCCTGACCATGAAAGAACTGTAGGATAATTTGTTTTTCTAAAAGAACTGCATCCTGGTGGGTCCATAAGGCTGTTAGCTGTGTGACATAAATTGAAGGAGCTGAGTGAGCTGGCCTATTGAGTGATTTTAAATTTAGTGCGGTTGATACTCACTTATTCTTTCTGAAAATAATTAGCTAACAGGTCAGTGCTTCACTCTCTCCTACTCTTCATTTTCTTATAATTATGGCTTTCCAGTTACTGCCCTCCAGATCTTTCCTTTTTATATTCAGGTCAGCAAGCATTCTACATCTAGGTTGGTCATATGTTAAAAATCTGCTGTGATTCTTCTTGACCAAGTGTGAAGAGTGACAATGTTTCCATTGTGTCCATGGCATAGCTTTTCATTTTATGTACTGAATCTTCATATCAGTCTCAGAGAGCCAGGCCTGTAAATGTCCAAGGTTGAGCAGATCAAGTGAGTTTGCAGTGCCATCTCCACAGGGATCTTTTCTCAGAGATATAGTAGGTCTGTTAGGGTTTGTTTTAATTCACAAACATGCCACTCTTCCTTGTTGAGGCAACAACATATTTTCTTGAGTGTGCCTTTGCTGTTTCCTCACTGACTAGGGAATGGATTCACCATCCATTAGATATTTCAGATACATAATTTATGAATCATGGTGTAGCACAGCTGTGGATTCTGTCAGGACATACTAAGTATTATAAATACCAGGTGGGTACCCTATAGCTGTACCTTATGTATTATTCTCTATTTCATGAGAAATGGTGTGGAGTTCTTGGATTGCATGCTTAGTGCATTGTATGGTAGATTGATTTAATAAATGCAAGAGTCATGTTACCCACCAACTCCTGAGCTGAAAGTTTTCATGTTCTTAGTATGACTATACTCACAATTGTATTAGTGCTCACTCTCTGGTTCTCATTTTTATCTTACCTTCTATATTAGTTAGGGTTCTGCAGAGAAACAGAATCAGTACGCATATCTAAATCTATATATATGTAGAAAGAGTTTTATTGTAAGATATGGGCTCATGTGATTATGGGGGCCGAGGAGTCACATAATCTGCCATCTGTAAGGTGGAGAACCAGGGAAGATGAAAGTGTAGTTTGAAGGCCTGAGAACCTGAGAGCCAATAGTGTAGCTTCAAGTCTAGGTCTGAAGTCTTGAGAACCAGGAGCACTGAGGGTGGGAGATGATTAATGTCCCAGTTCAAGCAGTAAGGCAGACAGCAAACTCAACTTCCTTCTCAATTTTTGTTTAATTCAGTCCTTCAATGGATTGGATGACACCCATCCACACTGGGGAGAGTTATCTGCTTTACTGAGCCTACCAATTCAAATGTTAATTTCTTCTGGAAATGCCTTCATAGACACATCCAGAAATAATGTTTAACCAGCTATCTGGTCATTCCATGTTGCAGTTAAGTTGACTCACAAAATGAAACATCACACCTTCCATGCACCAAGGCTCTCCTCTTCTCAGCTACTGACTCTTCTCTTTTTCTTTGAATATGTTCATCTATCTTTCCCAGATAAAACTGACCTGGGTTCTCTGATCTTGATAATACTTCCTATTTTAATTGCACTGCATCAGTTTCTCCTACCTTTGCTTTTTAAAGTTGGTTAGTAGACATCTTTTAAGAGTCAATATGCATATTGGGTAAATTTCTAGGCCAGGCTCAGCAGCTAGACTACCTGTTTTTGGTCTTAGATTGGCTATATTTTTTACCAGCTGTGTGACATTGGGCGAGTTATCTCACTTCTATGTACCTCTGTTTTTTCACCTGTAAATGAGAATATTAGTAAAACCTTTCTCTTATAGAATTGTGATGATTTAAACAGTTACTTAATGTCAGACACTTAAAACAGTGCCTCATGAATAGTTATCCCTCAGCAAACATTAGCTATTATTATTTTACTTTGATTTTATAAGAAGAGAATAAAGCCTTCTGAAATGATGACATTCTTTAGAGGCAGTTTTAGGTTTGTAGCTTCTTCCACCTTGTCTGTAGTGATGTACTGAAGATAAGGGAACGAAAATATTAGCCGTATCAGCATCCAATAGTGGGAACCTCTGCAGTGTTAAGTTTCATTATCTTTAAATGCAAATTTCTCTTTCCCTTATTCCTACCCTATTGGGCAATCTAGCCACTGTTTGCATCATTACAGAGCTGACATCATCCTGGCTCAGAAAGATTTTTAAAATCAGATCTGTCACGGTCATAAATTATCATTCTTTCTTCAACCCAGCAGCTCCACCTTCAAGGACTTAGAGGGCAACAGCCTAAAGGATAGTGGACATGAGGAGAGCGACCAAACTGACAGTGAGCATGATGTCCAGCGGAGCCTGTATTGTGATACTGCTGTCAATGATGTGCTGAACACCAGCGTGACCTCCATGGGATCTCAGATGCCTGACCATGGTAAGGACTGGTTGGATGTAAGTTGCAACAATCGATTCTAAAGAACCGAATGTTTGTGGGCACACTATACTACTTTGCTTAATGAGTGTGTTATCAAGATGTCTACAGAGCTCATACCTCAGCATCACCTACAGGTTTTTGAGATGTTCTGACACCTAGCCAGACTCTTCTTTGCCCTCCCTAAGTGGATCCCCTAGGTCGATATAATGTTCAGGCATTTTAGAAGCTGACTACATGTACATATTGCATACATTTTCTTCAATAAAATTGCACTGAGCTTATAGGAGATGAACAGATGCCTTCTCTCCAGGAATAAATGCCTCTTTTTGCTTTAGTACATGAATTTAGTTGATCAATTGAATTGCATAGAACACAGCACTAATGAAACCAAAGGGGTGGGTTTTATTTCCCTATCAGACTGGTTAGCTTTACCCAGAGTGAGACTGTTCTCTGACTGTGTACTATTTACTGAGGATAGAAAGTCCCAAAGTTCCCATTTTGTCTATGGGACTGCTATGCCAAATCCCTCCCTCTAGCTACTACACAAAACCATGCCATAGTCATAGGGGAGACCAGGGTAAGAGAACGTGGCTGAGTGAATGTAAAGTGTTGCATTAATATGAAAGGCACTTCAAAGCACATGTCAGAAGTGGCATCCTCATGTATGAAGAAGAGTCTATTTTTGTGAACTCAGCCACACATGCTTTAGCAAGGGGCACTATTTAAAACTTTGCTAGACAGAAACCAGGGTATAAAAGCATTAGCAGAGTTCAACTATGGCAGAATGTTTAGATGGACTTGGGCACAAATGTCATTTTCAATATTTTACTGATGCAAACATGCTATGCAAACAGCCTGTCTTTTTCAATTAAGAAATATGAATTCAACTTGGTGTTTAGGCTCAGTGAAGCTTTAGAATGCTTGGCTATGTCTTGAGAAAAGCTAGACTCAAGCTCAGCTGGAAGCCCTACTGCTAAAAGACTTAAAGATGAGAAAACAAAATATGGTGATTATGTGCTGGTCTTCAGCTGTTTCATTTCACTGTAAACATCATTAAATACTTTTGTTTTGGTTTTGGAAATAAATCCAAAGGAAAAAATGCACCATCCACAAAACAAAATGTTTTTCATGGAAAAAAATTAGTCACTGTAGATTCTATTAAATTGTCTAATCCATCACCTCCCCAGCAGACCCAAGTGTCAAAGTCTATTATATATAGAGGTCACTATGAATTGTATACTGTTGTCTTCCCTAATTGGTGAGTGGTGACATCTGCAGAGATAATACACTTTCTGGGAAACCTTACTAGGACTAAAGATGAAAAAAATTAAACATTTATATAACTGAAACAGAGGCAATTTAATACTCAGAGGATTAGCAGTATGTCACAGGATGCAAACTGATATATATCATTTACTAGTCGTGTGTTTCATAGAAACGCTTTTTCATTTATATCAAGAAAGGGTTTTAGTTAGATGCTCTCTAGAATGAAATGACTCCAGGAAAGGAAATAGTCATAATTGATTCTCACTTTATGCCTGGCTAGCACAGCATCTGTTTTAATTTTTTGTCACATTTCTCTAGGAAATCGGTATCGGGGGCTGGAGCTAGTTTTTCCGGGAGAGTGTTTATTACGAATGGGATGTATTACATATGCATGTATTTATGTATACATATATATGTATTTATGTATATATATATGTGTTTATATATATACACTGTGTAGATTGGATAATAAGAAGAGGATTCTTTTTTGTGAATGCATACCTAAATTTTATTTCAGCTTAGCTGTTTAGGTTGAAGGTAGAGTCCACCAGTCTCCATATAGGTAGTGACCATATATCCCAATTTGCCTTGTATACCTCACTTTACATCTGTGTCCTTGTCATAATCAATGATGAGAATATTCTAAAGGAAATGTGTGGCAATGTCCCAAGATTCTCCTACATGTAACATGATGATTTTATACACACACACATGCATACACACACATATATACTTTTTGCTTTTCCATTTTTTGGCATCCATTTCACATTTTCTTTCTTACTATTTGATTTGCATGTGTGTATCTTCATTTTTTCTATTATTCTGACAGTGGTTAAATCTTGAGCCAACCTTTGAGTGAGTTCTTTTCAACTTGTGTGATTGCCTAAAGTTTAGGTACAAACATAATTTGGATCTTTTTTACACCTCAGTCTCTCCCTTGTGATATCCTACTACTTCTGAAGCTTTCTGTAATAATACTTGTGTGTCCCAAATGAACTCCAGGCTTGCCACATAGATTCCATCACCAGTTCACTTGGACTCATGACTACAACCTCAAAAAAGGGCAATAACTTCAACAATTCACATTTCATAGCATTTTACTATCTCAAGCCTGCATTTGCATAATAAGTATATCACATTTTATCTTAAGGTACAGTGGTTGAAAGGCAGTCACTGCGTGATCTATCATGCATGCCTGATATTATAACCATTTTAGTTAGATTTGTCCTGGGGTAGCATGGTATTGTTGCTTCAAAGGACTACCAATTTGGAAAGGTAAGAAGGGAAAATAGAATCTGCACTGGACTGAGACCTGTACTGAAAATCTCAAGTATTTCTTGAGGAGAAAAAAACTAGTCCCAAATCCCCTTGGTTCATTTGGCACTGTGATAGGAATCTTAAACCCAAGTGTCCTGAAATCCTTGGAATTCCAGAGCAACTGTTCCTGAGGTTTGTGTAGGTATAACCAGAACAGAGTGAAGAACGTAGTGAATTTGCCAGGCTAACTCTGATCCTGATATTTCTTTTCGTTCTGCCAGAACTACTGCAAAGTTGGGCCAAATGTACCCAAAAGAGTGTACCTTACACCTTTGTTTTGGGGAGTTTGTCTCACCTTGTATTTCATGTCTGTAGCTCTCTCTGTGACTTTTCTAATTTGGATATTAGTATTACATCTTCCTTGCACATATGTGGACACATGATTGATGGGTAATCTCAAAATTTTCAAAATAAAGGTGATTTTGTACATCGGTTAATTTTTCCATTGAGCAGGAATGGGTTGTTCAATGAGCTGATGTTGTGTTGCCTGTGTTTGAGGTAAAGGTACAAACTATATTCACTTCTCTTTCTGAGAGACACCTGGGCCCTGTGCTTTTCCATACTGCCAAACGTTCCTATGGGATTTGTCCTTATGACTGTAATGTAGCAGAAGAATGATTGGTATGAATAACAGAGGTGGTTTGTGACTCTGAGCAAGAGCCCAAATTCATTAATTTTTAGTAACCCTTCTCTGAGAACATTTCTAGAGGTGGGAAACCAGAATCACTATATTTAATGAAGGAGGGAGAATATTATATTCAATAGAGGAAAGAGAATGTCTAGAAGACTTCCTTTTTTTTTTTTTTTAGACGGAGTCTCACTCTGTCACCCAGGCTGGAGTGCAGTGGTACGATCTGCTTACTGCAACTTCTGCTTCCTGGGTTCAAGTGATTCTCCTGGCTCAAATTCCCAGGTAGCTGGGACTATAGATGCACAGTACCATGCCTGGCTAATTTTTGTATTTTTAGTAGAGACAGGATTTCACCATGTTGGCCAGCTTGCCTTGAACTCCTGACCTCAAATGATCCACCTGCCTTGGCCTTCCAAAGTGCTGGGATTATAGGTGTGAGCCACCGTGCCTGGCCTAGAAGACTTTTGAATTCAAAGGGCAAAAGTCACGTATTTAGTCACTAGGAATTTTGGATTATGTGTTTCTTTTTCGAGTTTTAAAAGTGTCTAAATTTATTTTTTATTTTGTTTATAAATGACAATCATAATTTTACATGTTTGTGGGATACACTCTGATGCTTCAATACATGTATATGTTATATAATATAATTAAATCAGAGTGGTTAGTATATCCAGCCACCTCAAACATTTATCATTTCTTTGTGGTAATAGCTTTTAAGATCCTCTTTTTTAGCTATCTTGAAATATATAATACATTGTTATAAGCTATAGTCACTCTGCTGTGTATAGTCACCAGAGAGATTGTATTTTGATTGTCCAACCAAACACATGTCGTGAGCTTGGTGAGGGTGGAAATGAGAGGGAATGATAAGAATCTATGCTTTCTGGATTACTATCAATCTTTGTATTTCTCTTGACATGCCTAAGACAAGGCCAGTTGGTTGATGAACTGGCTAAGCTAAATTTCCTGGTTGCCAGTTGACTGAATTACAAATTCCTTTGTCATCCAGTGCCCATTAATTAATATGTCTCAATTTGTCCTTAGTATCCAGCTCTTGTTGTTATGGCTTCCCAGAAAAGAAGGTGATAGAGAATTCTTTATCCTGTGCTTTCTACTGGCATGTTGTAGAATGACATTTTTTGGAACACTGTCTCCTAATAGCTCTGAATGCCTTGAGACCAAGTAACTGTTGTCATTTGGCAGGTTTTACCACTTGATTTGGTTCTTGAGGCAATTTGGTGCTGAGCTTGGGAGTCACACTCAAATTTTTTAGCTGATGCCTTTCCGCTCTGAGGGAATTATTTGGATTGAGGGCGTCTGAGTTAGTTGGTAAAATTACCACCCTCTGGTGGGGATAAGAAGTTTGCTTTTATGGAGTTCCTGCAGAGTCTCTAAAAAGAGTGATTGACAAGTAGAGTCGTCAGAGGTGCCATAGTCTCATGGGTTTGTTGCATGATTAGAGGTATTACCGGGCTTGAATTTCTTCTGATCCAGGTTATCACTGAGCTGAGTAGTGGGGGCCGGAGTCTGGCTCCTCCTTGCTTCTTTGCATAACCATTTTTGATGATGCAGATATCTCATTATTCTTACTTAAATATGTAATCCTGATATGAAATTGGGGTTTATAGGGATCATGCCCTAGAAGTGTACACTAGTCTCAAGCTCAGCTATTTTGTTTCGAATTATATTCAGTCTCTCTTTCCTTATGATTTTAATTATTGATTATAAATTCATCAGCTGAAAAGATGACTCTAATTGTTCTAATATGCACCCAATTTGGAGTTCACTACAACACTGAATTGGTTTTCCTGTATGCTAATTGATACCAAATGGAAGCAATATACAGAAATTTTTTGTAAGACTTATCTGCTTTTTATACCTGAATGCACCCAAATGCAAAATAATGATTGCTTTATTTCTGGAAGTGTAGGTTCTGCTGTCTTACTAGACCTGTTTGTTTACTAGTTTCATCACCTGAATAGCATTTAACACGTTTGCTGTGTATAACATGGATTTGAGGAACTTGATCTGTGCCTAATGCAACTGCTGTTACAAATTTGCCATGAAAATGTTCTATAGGCTGCATACTATACTTAGTCTAGTGTCAACCACAGGTGTATTAAGATGTTAACACTTTCAACACTCTACCAGCAATGTGTAATTTTGTTTCCCCTAGACTTTTAAAGAAAGTATGATTCTGTGACTGAACATCCCTTCTTTTATCTTCTTATCTATCCCCCTGACTCACCTCTCACCTCACTGAATTTTGAAAAACTCATTTCAATTTGTCTCTTGGCAAAATAGGGAGTTCTCAATGGAGACTATTTTGTGTCATTGCAAAGCAGTGTGCTGCTGGGCTCCAGAAATGGTAGCATGGGCCAGATGTTCATAGAGTAATTGAAAATTCCATTTTATCAGAATAACATTTGCTGTCAAAAAAGTTTTATCTTTACTTGAACAAAGAGGTTGATTAGATCCCCCTGGACCTGAATTAGCATCTTTGAGGCTAGATACACTGTTTTGCAATTCATGTGGTTATTTCTTCCCCAGTTTTGCTCATATAGAGACTTTTAAAAATGTCTTCATCCTCTTGCAAATATACCTAGTGAAATGTTTAATTACTTGAACCCAGGAATGTATATACAGTGTTTCTATATATGTGACTTCCAGCTGCTGTCATCCTGTGTCTGGTATAGTAGGCACGAATAAACCATGAAGAGACAGATATATATCACTCATTACTGAGTAACATTTTTGAGTGCCCACTATGTGCTTAGCTCTGGAAATTGAATGTGTCAACTACTGCTGTTATTATTGACTGTAAAAGTTGTCTTCTTTTTACTTTTGTTTATCTGAGGTTTACTGAGATGACCAAGGCCAGCTCAATGATGAAATGAATAATTCTAATTTAAAAAATCATAAGAATAGATTGTAGGACCATTAAAAACCTTGCTTTATTGTGCCAATAAAGCAAGAGAAGCAACATAAAAAGACTATCACAATCAAGGTCTTATTTTCAATAAGAATTTCACGAAATATTCCTCCTTTGATGGTCTGATATGGACAATATCACATTGGTAAACTTTTTTTTTTTTTAAATCCACCTGTTGTGAGGTTGAATTTACTACTCACCTTTGGTTAATGTCATTGTAGGATGCTAAGTTTAATCTCTGACATGTCCAGTTACCTTGATGGTTCAGAGGCAGTCAATGCTTAGTACCCCTTTTTTTCTGATGCCCAGAAACTTTATCCTTTCTCTCAGTCTTAGCAATTTTGGGGCAAGTAGAAAAAAAGGTGACAGGTAGAGCTTTTTTTTTAGTTCAAAACAATTATCTGCTGTATCGCATAATTGGATTTTTTCCAAAACAACATTTACATTTTATAGGACAAATAATAACTAGAACAAAAAGTTGTTCTTCACTAATGGAAACCTCCCTGTTTTTAGAATTTCTTTACTAGCATTCTTTTGGCATGGGCCCTTTGGTCAAATAATTATTTGAACAATTGTTTTGGGACAGTTCACCATTGGTTTCTTCATGCAGGATATTAGGAATAATATCGACTGTTTGTCTGATTTTAAATAGATATGCTATTGTGTTATGTATACATATATCAGGAAAACACCCATACACACATATACACACACACTAGTATGTGTCTTACATATATGTGTATATGTGTGCATGGGCGTCTCTGCTAAATATAGTATGTGTGCATAAATATATAGTGTGTATATACACACACACACACACGCACACACACTCATGCCTATAATACCAGGACTTTGGTAGGCTGAGGCGGGTGGATCATTTGAGGTCAGGAGTTCGAGACCAGCCCGGACAACATGGCTAACATGGTGAAAACCTGTCTCTGCTAAAAATACAAAAGTTAGCCAGGCATGGTGGCACATACCTGTAATCCCAGCTACTCAGGAGGCTGAGGCACAAGAATCACTTGAACCCAGGAGGCAGAGGTTGCAGTGAGCTGAGATTGTAACAATGTACTCCAGCCTGGTGACAGAGTGAGACTTTGTCTCAAAAGCAAAAACAAAAACAAAACAAAACAAAAAAAGCTACCTGTGGTAAGGAATTAATCGCTCACAAAAAATAAAAATAAAAATAAACAAATAAATGCCAAAGCTTTTCTTGATTAGTTGACATTAAGAATTCCATATTTCCAAACATGTTGAACGCATTAGTGGATATAGGATATATAAAGGGAGCACATTGAACAATTAAGAATTTCATTCTCTAGTAGTTTATGGCCCAATAGCAAAAATGGTCCAGTATGGAATAGATTACATTGGATCAGTGAGGAAATTAATTAAGATTATTTGAACTGGAAAGCAAAATGCATTTAAAAGGACGCTTTGGTGTAATGGGATCCCTTTGGAGGAATAGTGGAAGCCAGGCCCCAACATAGTAGGCTAGGTAAAATTATGCTCTGTTTGGGTAATTTGTTAGGTGAATATTTTCCAGTTGCTTCATGAAAAATCAACTTCTGTAGGCCATGATAAGTAGGGACACTGCCAACACGTTAACAGATGAGAGACAAATCAAATTGTTTTGTGGGTCCTTTCTTTCTTTCTTTCTTCCTTCCTTCCTTCCTTCCCTCCCTCCTTCCCCTCTCCTTCTCTCCCTTTCTCTTTCTTTTCTTTCTTTCCTCTCTTTCTTTTCTTTCTTTCTTTTTTCTTTCTTCTTTCTTGCTCTCTCTTTCTTTTTCTTTTTTCTTTATTCTTTCTTTCTTTCTCTTTTTCTTTTCTTTCTCTCTCTTTCTTTCTTTCTTTTCTTCTTTCTTTCCTCCTCTCCTCCTCCCCTCTTCTCCTCAGCCCAGTTAATGAAATCAAGGAGTGACTGAGAGATTCATGGTTTCCTAAAAGACTGGAAATGTCTTGAATTTGAAGAGTTGAGGAAGAATAATCAGGAATAGTCTAAAGCAACTGCCCAGTGTCCAAAACATAGGGACATAAAGAAGACCTGGCAAGAATGTCTCCAGATGGTGACAGGTTTGCAGACTTTTACCGGACTACTTTGAGGCCAACAAGCCAACCCTGGCCCTCTATTTATGGCCCTTCCCTTTTCTCCCTTCCCCTCTCCTCTCTCCTTTTTTTGAGATGGTTCTCACTCTGTAACCCAGGCTGGACTGCAGTGGTGCAATCACGGCTCACTGCAGCCTTGACCTCCCAGGCTCAGGCGATCCTCCCACCTCAACCTTCTGAGTACCTGGGACCATAGGTGCATGCTTCACTAATTTATTTTTGGTAGAGATGGGATTTTGCCATGTTGCCCAGGCTGGTCTTGAGCACCTAGGCTCAAGCAGTCCTCCTGCTTCGGCCTCCCAAAGTGCTAAGATTACAGGCATGAGCCATGGCTCCCAGCCTAACATTATTTCTGTCCTGTCATAAGATGGTTAAGAGCCATAAACTCCATCAGGATGGGAAATGATGAGTCTAAACATGGATTTTAAATATGTATATATTTTTTCTGTTCATTATCCTCTTAAGCCCTTTGTTATGAAATAAATATGGGGAATTAACTCCATTCTTAGCCAGTTTAAGGGACTGAAATCAAGCATTTTTTTTTTTTTTTTTTTTTGAGACAGAGTTTTGCTCCAGGCTGGAGTACATGGTGCAATCTTGGCTCACTGCAACCTCCGCCTCCTGGGTTCAAGTGATTCTCCTGCCTTGGCCTACCAAGTAGCTGGGATTACAGGCACGTGCCATCATGCCTGGCTAATTTTTTTTGTATTTTTAGTAAAGATGGGGTTTCATCATGTTGGCCAGGCTGGTCTCAAATTCCTGACCTCAGGTGATCTGCCCACCTTGGCCTCCCAAAGTTCTGGGATTACAGGTGTGAGCCACTGCGCCTTACCCCATGGTTTTAAAAGCAATTTCAACAATACCAAAATTGTGTGTCATTTATTTATTGTGTAGGTAAAATAGCCGTGACATGGCTTTCTTCTCTTATGATAGATTCTTTTTGTCATACAGGTCCAGGACTTGCCCAAGGTATTTTTGGTCACCTGTCTTTATCAGATGGCTCAGTGCCCTGTATACTTTTTGTCAAGGAAAGCTTAATTGATACATCCACTTTGGAAATGTGGCTTTTTGACAAGAAAGTCTTTTTAATTTCTCTTTCTATAAGGCTTATTTTCCGTAGAACTCCAGCCTAGAAAAATCATTGTGTTACTCAGTTCTCACAGTGCTATAAAGAAATGCCCTAGACTGGGAAATTTATAAAGGAAAGAAGTTTAATTGACTCACAGTTCTGCATGGCCAGAGAGCCCTCAGGAAACTTATAGTCATGGCAGAAGGGGAAGTAGGTACCTTCTTCACAAAATGGAAGGAGAGAGAGTGAATGCAGGAATGGGGAAGTGCTGTACTTTAAAACCATCAGCTCTTGTGAGAACTCACTCACCATAATCAAAACAGCATGAAGGAAACTATCCCCATGATCCAATCACCTCCCCCTCTTAACAGGTGGGGATTATAGGTCCCTATCTCAACACATGGGGATTACAATTTGAGATGAAATTTGGGTGGGGTCACAAAGCTAAACCATATCAATCATCAAGCACCAAATTAGAATAGGTTTGAGCTGCCCCTTTTAGAGCCATCAGAAAAGTTGCTTTTTAGGAGATCACACGCAGGTTCTTCTTTTTAGAAGATCACACACGGGATATTTTCAAAGATCTCACATAATCTAGGCTTAGGTTTTAGATGGACTTTTAAAGCTCATGGTGGATAGACAAAATGGACTCTTTTGCAACTGGACAAAATGGAACCCCATAAACCAAACATTCTGCCATGTAGAGAGAATATAAGGCAGTTTCTCATAGTTTGCACTAAAGAGATTATCAATGAAATATCAGTCTCCAGAGTGGTTTTGGAGCAAATCCTTTGGGACTGTAAGTGTGTGTGTGCAGGTGTCAATGTCAGAAGGGTGCTGTAGGATTTTAGGTTTTGTGGTAAACCCTGGACTTCACTTAAAAATGTGCCATTCAGAGATCTAATATGTGGTTGGAAGTATGTGTAGGATGATGTGTAGAAGAGGTGATTTGAAAGGCAATGAATCTGGAAGGGGCCAAAAGAATTGATCCAAACTCTTTGTGGCTGAAGTTACTCAAAGTTTTGTCATACTGAGGCGGCCTCATTACAAATACATTTTTCTTTTCAGAATCTCTGGTAATCAGAAATAATAGTTGTACTTTATTATTCTTCACGACAGTTTAGACAACAAACATGCAAGCTGTTAAATTTGAAGCAATAGACAACCCTGTTTTATCATGAGTTTAGTTCTCTTTAACCTTAGGAATGTTCATTTTAATGGCAAATAAGACTCTTTAGTTTCCTGCCTTGGGAAAATTTTCAATCTGGCTAAAGAACACTAGAGTTTTAGAACTCTGGAAGCAAGTTTATCTCTCTCTGCCCCGAGTAAACTAAGCCTTAGGATCTTTCTAAATTATGGTCTAGTACCCAGACTCTAAGTAATGTAGAACTGCAACTGTAATTTGCTTTCAATAAAAATATAACTTATAATATTGCTTCCTTTTAAAGTAGAAATCTGTAAACATACACTGCTCTAATAATTTGGAAAAACTTGGTACTCCTGGTTGACTGCTGCAAGGCAGCTTCCAAGTCATGAGTTTGCAAATCCAAGTTCAATGCCAGAGATATATTTTCCAATTTCTGTGGTCACCTTTCCATTTCTAAGCTCATGTATTCTCTCCTTTTCTATCCTTAACTTGCATAATAATAGACGTTGTACAACTTGCTTTCTTTCGTCCTCTTTGATCCTGTATGGAGTTTACAACCTGTGTGAATAGAATATTTCCCTTTTAATACATGGAAAAGAGGGAAAAGAGGAATGATGAGTATGTTTGAAGATATTTAGACTGGTCAAACTGTTCCAAAGCATCACCACCTGCTGTTTTTAATCATTAATGAGGTTGTCAGTTGCTCTAATCTGGGAGGTGAACCAAAAGAATTGTTTTGACTTTAATTTAAAAATCAGCTTATTGAAAAAAAATGCTTCCAGCTTGTAAGAGTTAGGTTGCACACTGTTGATAAACCAAAGCAAGTCAAAAGTGGATGCTGAACCATCATTCATATGCAAACATGAACTGTTTTAACCTTGGAGAACTATTATTACCATCACTAGCTAGAAATTTTCTTTCTTTCTTTTTATTTTTTATTTTTTTTTTTTTGAGACAGAGTCTTGCTATGTCACCCAGGCTGGAGTGCAATAGCCTGATCTTGCCTCACTGAAACCTCTGCCTCCTAGGTTCAAGCTATTCTCCTGCCTCAGCCTCCCAAGTAGCTGGGACTACAGGTGCCCGCCACCATGCCTGGCTAATTTTTTTATTTTTTATTTTTAGTAGAGACGAGGTTTCACTATGTTGGCCAGGCTGATTTTGAACTCTTGACTTTGTTTTCCACCCACCTTGGCCTCCCAAAGTGGTGGGATTACAAGTGTGAGCTACTTCGCCTGGCCAAATTTTAGCTCTTTTAATCCAAGTAGCCATTATATTCCAGAGGCATGCTGTGTATAAATATCTGTTCCATTTTTTAGAAGAAAAACTGATGCACCAAAATTTTAAACACTATTAATATCAGAACACAAATCCATAGCAAAGTCCAGAGTGAAGCTTAAAGTGCAAATTCTTTTGCTTGACTCAATGTTCATCACGCTGTACATTTTAAAAGTTTAGTGACTATCTGTGAGTCCTCTATTAAATTTGAATTTTCTTCACTGGATGGTTTTGCTCAGTGACAAAATGAGAATTCAGAAATACAGTGTCTCTGCACAAGTGGATTTTAACGACCTAGAGCCAGACCTTTGTTTGTGCCAACTGTCAATTTAGAAGGTTTCATTATGCCTCTCTGAGCTTCATCAAACACTTTCAGATTTATAATTGATGTCAACTGAAGACAAAGTCAAAGAAAACCTTCCTTTTTTGACTGTAGAAAATATTACCTTATTGTTGGGCCCTGGTTAGCTGGAGGGTAGGTGTATCAAATCACACTAGCCTTCTGCTAACACAGCAAGTGAGCACTTGCTGAATTCAGCTGATAATCAATCTGCAGCTAATGAGTCTGCAAACAGACTGGGCGGCTGGAGCTGGCACCAGGAAACCACCATTCCAACTAACCATCTCTTATTAACCTTTTGGTGTTTCCTTTGTGACGGTAATTAGAGACCCATAAAACTATCTGCTCTAGATCTTCAGTTTAAAATACAATTTTCAAAGAAACACAGTTCACTTTAAGGCTCCTGTTAATATGGCCTTTTCCTTCATGAAGGAAAATGACTGACTTACTGTTTAAATAAAGTTTGGATAATTAATCTGTAATGTTTTGGTAATTAAAATGCCAGGAAAAGTTGGTTCTGTAGTTGGTATAATTTATAATACTCTCCAGATTCCGGTTGTACTGAAGTAGGCGGCAGATGTTTCTACCACCGTTATGTTTTGAGTGTCTGAAAGTAGCCATTCCCACGCTGTAGCCCTGTCTGCCAGACTGCCTGTCTGCCTCCTCCTTTGGAGTGAATTTGTTTTGATTGCCTGAGGGGGTTAGATGTGTGCTTTGCTTCCTTCCTTGGGGATGATGAGCCAAGGAATGAGTTTTGTGCTCTTGGGAGAGGGAAAAGTCTTCTAAGTTGATGTGCTGTTTAGCTCAAAATAAGTTTTCAAATGGGCCCACTCAACATTCATACTATTAGATTTACTTGATGAAGATGGAGGAGCAACATGCCTTCCTGCTGTAGTCCCCCATTTCACTTCCTCTTTAATATTTTCTACACCCAGAAGTTAGTTTGTCATTGAAGAAGAGCATTATGTGATAGGTGTTCTAATCATGTTGGACCCATGTGTTCATCCTGTGCTTTTGTTTACCTGTCCATAGCACCTTTTAGTGCCTCAGTTCTCTCGTTTGTTCTAAATAAAAATTACCTAGTATAAATGACTTACATGATCCTACGGGACAGAATCTCTAGATGAGGAATTGACTCTCTATTAAATAAATAAGATTTGCAAAGCTGGACATTGTTTTATTTGATTTAGCAAAGAGATACTTCTTCCAGAAGCCAACTATTAATCATCTAGGATCCTTTGGAGATTAAAATATCCATATAAAAAATGCAGACATAGAACCTAATATTCTTGCAGCATTACTTGGAGCCCCGTTGATATCTTAAGTTTTTGCTGTCATCAATATGGAATGTCTAACGTCTTAAAAAGTCCTGAAATCATTGTGAGATGGAGCTCATGTTATAATATGTCATTATCCCTTACAGCGACGCTGAGACGGAAAGACAAGCATAGAATTCCAAGTAGTCAACATCTATACTGAGGATCAAAGTCAGAAACTTGGCTGATGGGGAAAGGTTCAGAAAATTAAAATGAGGTGACAAGAGAGAAGAGAAGTGAAATAAGATACAAATATCTATGGTTGAAACTGAGATTGGCAGGGACATAGGGGTATAATCCAGATTTCGTTTTATATGTACTATCTAGCTAATACTCATTGATAAACCTAAGAATTCTAATTCTCATTGGAATCTTCCAGACAGATAGTGTCCCTCCAATCAATTCAGGCCCCAACTAATATGAGCCAGTCCTAATGAGTCAGGGCAACTATTTCCACTCTTCCCCATTATCTTCAAGATTGACATCATTAGTCTGCCTGTAAATACAGAGGCATAGAGAACATCATAGTGGCTGAAGAGTACAGACTATGAAGACTTTGAAGTAAGACAAATTTAAGTTTCGTGCTTATCTTTGCCACTTAATAGCTATTGACTTTACTTTTTTGAATCCTCAATTTTCCCAACTGCAAAATTGGAGTAATGATAGAAATTACCTATCAGAATGTTGTGAGAAGATCCAGGTAAAGCACTTAGTATATTTCCTGGAATATAGTAAGTGCTCAAAACACAGCAAGTGTTACTGTGGAGATTGAGTCAGTGAAATAGCCACTTTATAGGATTTCAGGGACCCTACCACCCAAAGCCCCTCATCTGTTAGCCTCTATCTGTGATCCTTTTAACAGAAAGTGAGGCATTTCATTTTACAATTACAGTTCATGCTTCAAACAGTCCATGGGGAGAGAAAATGGATTTATTCAAATTCACACTAAATTGTAAATGGTTGCTATCAGATTGTTTTAAAGCTTAGGACTTGAGAGGAGTGGTGGGGCAAATAGATGGTTTCTAGAATATTGAACTTTAAAAGTCTCAGGGGAATAGTCAGGGGGAGAAATGCATTGAAATGTGGTGCCAAAGAGTGACAACCTCATGAGTTTGCCAGAACTATCAATGTCCAAAGGAAGTCATTTGATTTACTCTCTGTGAAATGTCTGGGTGCTGGAAAGCTGCCTTTACTATCAAATCATTTTTCTGAATCAGCACAGACTCTGGTTTGAGAAATTATAAGATGTCTGCAAATGGTTTGAAGTGAGGTTTGTGTTCATCTACATTGCAAAATACACATATTCTTGAGCACTTACTGTGAGGTAAGCAAAGCTCTGGTTCTCCTCTGGAAGCATTGACTCTACCCCTGTATCAAAAGCTACATGCCCCAACCCCAGGATTCCTGCTGCTCTTTCCTGCTCTCCCTCTCTCGCTTCATGGTTCTTAAATGGGTAATGGGTGGTAGATGTCGTTTTGATTCCTTTATTTTCTCACCCACTGCATGCTCAGACTTTCATTAAAAAACAAATAAGGAGATGCATTTTTCATTTTTAGTTTTTTTTTTTTCTAAAAGAGTCACACTGCAAAGAATCCCTCTATTCTTTTTTTCTAACAACAGACTGAAAAATGCTCAGCTCTTACTGGAAAGGTCATATCTCCTTGCCATATGAATGAGCTTCCAGCAGGTCCATAGGGAGAATGTCATCTGAGAAATGATGGGAATTTATGTGCCTTTGGATTTTGACCTCATTTTGTAGTGGAAAAATGAATTTATTAATGATAGAAAAAAAAACCCTCAACCAAAGCCCTTTATAAAATTCTCTCTATAACTCCCAGGAGAGAGCCACTCAGATACATAGTTGTTAAATGAAAAAATATTTTTTACCCTTGCCTTACTTAGAGTTGTTATATGTCTTATATTAATGTAAGTTAGGTGGCTCACCTTCACTAATAATATGGTGTTGAGTATAGGAACTTGCAGTTCTATGGCATAAAGTGTTTTGGTTTGTAAGGGACCTTGTGACATATTTGTGCTTGTCAACATCTTATTGGAAAGCAGACCTGGGGGAGACATGTACACACATAGAACTGTGTGGAATTAGGGATATGAGAAAACAACTTATAACACAGAGGCAAGTGCCATGTTTTTGAAAATGGCAGATTAATTGTGAAAATAAATTTTCTTTTATAGTTTGAGCATTCCATGAACAATGTAACTAGAAGTGCATACTTTTTGCCTTCCCTCAAATCTAAATCCACGGGCTATATGCAAAATGTTAAGATCATTATGGCCTCTAAAATACTTTAATGCCATGTGACCTACTGGGAAATGACAATTGTAGTTTTCATTCTATTATTTGTTCATTCTAGAGCCATGGATAAGTCACTAACCTCTCAAAGTTTCAATTTGTATATTTACAGGTGGGATGATGAACAATGTCACATTAATGTTGATAAGACCAATAATTAAAGTGTCATGTATGTATATATATAAATATATAGTATTTTTTCTTAGTACAATATAATTGTGAATCAGATGGCTAGGTGTTTTTTGGTTTTTGTTTTTGGTTTTCTGGGCTCTTCTCTTCCTTGGCTTGTTGACCTATCCTGAGAGTTGGGAATTTGATGTGCTTATCATATTCCACAGATTCATAACCTATAAACAAGTTATTTGTCCGGTGCAGTTTTTGGATTTCTCATCTGCAGAATGGGGGATACTGGTAGTACCTACCTTGTAGGGTGGTTGTAAGGATTAAATGAGACAAGGCATGTAAAACACTTAGTACAATGTCTGTTCCACAGTAGGCACTTAAAAACAGTAGCGGCAAGATGATGCTGATATAAAAACATTCTCCTTGGCTTCTTGTCTCCCCTCTTCAATTGTCTATGTCTTTTTCTCTCTTTAAAATCATGGACAAAATTTAAGTCCCAGGAAGTAGCCTCTTTTGACTGACAGTTTGTCTTATTCTCTCCTTTACTTGGTGTTCTTTAATACCCAAGTACACAGTTTATATCACATTAATTTGCTTTTTTCCTATTTTTTAAAAAATGCCAAATGAGATAGTTGGTAATTGTTAAGACCCTTCAACTTCTGAGCTTCTTTTATTTTGATTTTGGGTTCTGGGCAAAACCTTTTCAGATTCCTGAGCACACAGTCACTTGTCAATGGATCGGTAATGAGGGCCACACTCAAATTAACAGATGGTATGGTGTGCTTGCTTTGAGGGATAATTGCTCTTTTATCTTAGTTTCCTCCCTTTGGCATTCCTTCTTTGGATGCTGTTCAGTGGCAATGCTACGAAGCATGGGATGAAAATCAAATAAGTAGCAGGTCACTTGTCTATCTCAGAAAAAAAATTATTGTTAAAAACCAAGAACCAGTGAAAGTCTACCAAGTGAGAGGCTTGTAACTACTAGTATTAGGGACCAAGTAAGTCTTAAGGGTACTTAATTGTCTGGTCATTCCTCCTTTCCTAAGGAAGATGTCTATTTCTAGTTGATAACGGTCTCAATTTTTCTTAAAGTTTAAGAAGATTCCTCCTCCTTGGCTATCATATCACACCTTTCACAGTTGGTCTGTTATTCTTAAACTCTTAACACTGTAAGCCAAATCTGATGTCCTTTCATCGTTGGAGCCAGTTGTAAACTGCCAACCTTACTACATAAACTCCTTTGCCCTGTCTTCTTCTTCCTCTCTGGTCAGACACACTATATTCCGTGAGGCTTCTTATTTAGTTCTTTCTCCAACCCTCCCCATTTTCAGCTTGGCCTAATTCTAGCCTTTTTTCCTCTAGGCAATTTGTCATTCATCTCAGTTTCTATAGAGAATAGAGATAATTTTTAATGAAATTAAAGGAGAATTTTTTTGGTTGTAGTGTTTCAGTCTTCCCTTGTGAAGATTTTTATGGCTTATTTTATTTCGTAAAGTTACCTTCTTTACTATTTTTTCTCTCCTTCTACACAATTCACAGTAGACAACCATGGTTGAAGAAGACCCTCAGTGAATAAGTGCTGATCAATTTATTTCTCTGAGCAATACCAAACAACAGATATCATCCACCAATGTTTGATCCCCAGGGAAGTTCTTATCTACCTTATTTTACAGATTCCAGAGGTGAAATGATCTATTGTAAAGCAGTGCAAGGATCAGAAGGGAGTTTGTGTTTTCTGGATATATTATATGACTCCAGGGATTTGTTCTACTTTTCCATTTGAAATCTCAAAGGCTATTGGACTGACAGGGAGTTTTCCTTCCTGTTATGAAAGGGTTACTGCCTCCAGTTTGGAAGAGATGTTGCTTAGAAAAACAGCAGCAGATTACAGCAGTAAAGCCAGAAATATCAGGGAGTCAGAAGCATTACTATGAGATGGAAGGAAATAACTGGTGTGCCTAACTGGCTCAGGGGCATGTTTGATAGTACCAGATATGACTACAGAATTGGTACCTGTATAGATATTGACCTTTCAGTGTGTTTTTTACATATTACTCTTTGAGTTGGCCTGCTGTGTTTTCTGTGTCACTGGCAATTCTGTTGACCAAAACACTTCAATTGAATCATAGCTTGAGTCTTCAAGTTTCTTTCCCTATAACCTTGATGGTTTCTTGCTCATGTTGATATTTAAGAACTTCTTTCAATTCTCCGAAGTTTCTGGATACAAGATTAATTTACACAAATCAGTAGCTCTTCTATACAGTAATAGCAACCAAGTTGAGAATCAAATCAAGAACTCAAACCCTTTTTACAATAGCTGTAAATAATAATAATAATAATAATAATAATAATAATAATAATAAAATACTTAAAAATATACCTAACCAAGGAGTTGAAAGAGCTTTTCAAGGAAAACTACAAAACACTGCTGAAAGAAAGCATAGACACAAACAAATGGAAACATCCCCTGCTCGTGGATGAGTAGAATCAATATCGTGAAAATGACCATAATGCCAAAAGCAATCTACAAATTCAATGCAATTCCCATCAAAATACCACCATCACTCTTCACAGAATTAGAAAAAATAATTCTAAAATTCACATGAAACCAAAAAAGAGCCTGCATAGCCAAAGCAAGACTAAGCAAACACAACAAATCTGGAGGCATCACACTACCTGATTTCAAACTATACTATAAGGCCATAGTCACAGAAACAGCATGGTACTGGTATAAAAATAGACACATAGAACAATGGAACAGAATAGAGAACCCAGAAATAAACATGAATACTTACAAAATAGAGAACCCAGAAATAAACACATAGAACAATGGAACAGAATAGAGAACCCAGAAATAAACACGAATACCAACTTATCTTCAACAAAGCAAACAAAAACATAAAGTGGGGAAAGGACACCCTTTTCAAAAAATGATGCTGGCATAATTGGCTAGCCACATGTAGGAGAATGAAACTGGATTCTTATCTCTCACTTTATACTAAAATCAACTCAAAATAGATCAAGGACTGAAATCTAAGACCTGAAACTATAAAAATTCTAGAAGATAACATTGATAAAAACCCTTCCAGACCTTGGCTTAGGTGAGGATTTTATGACCAAGAAACCAAAAGCAAATGCAATAAAAATGAAGAAAAATAGTTAGGACTTAATTAAACTAAAGAGCTTTTGCACAGGAAAAGGAACAGTCAGCAGAGTAAACAGGCAACTCATAGAGTGGGAGAAAAGCTTCACAATCTATACATCTGACAAAAGACTAATATCCAGAATCTACAATGAACTCAAACAAATCAATGAGAAAAAAAAAAACAATCCCATCAAAAAGTGGACTAAGAATATGAATAGACAATTCTTGAAAGAAGATTATACAAATGGCCAACAAATATGTGAAAAAATGCTCAACATCACTAATGATCAGGGAAATGCAAACAAAAACCACAGTGTGATACCACCTTACTCCTGCAAGAATGGCTATAATAAAAAAACAAAAAACAAAACAAAACAAAAAAATAGTAGATGTTGGCATTGATGTGGTGAACAGGGAACACTTCCACAGTGCTGGTGGAAATGTAAACTAGTACAACCACTATGGAAAACAGTGTGGAAATTCCTTAAAGATCTAAAAGTGGAACAACCATTTGATCCAGCAATCGCACTACTGAGTATCTACCCAGAGAAAAAGAAGTCATTATATGAAAAAGATACTTGTATGCACATGTTTATAGCAACACAGTTCACAATTGCAAAATCGTGGAACCAATCCAACTAGTCATCAAAGAAACTGTGGTATATTTATATGATGGAATACAACTCAGCAATAAAATGAATGATTTAACTGCATTTGCAGTGACCTGGTTGAGATTAGAGACTATTATTCTAAGTGAAGTAACCCAGGAATGGAAAACCAAACATCGTATGTTATCACTGATATGTGGGAGCTAAGCTATGAGGATGCCAAGGCATAAGAAGGACACGATGAACTTTGGGGACCTAAGGGGATGGGTGGAGGGGAAGGTTGGTAAAAGACTAAAAATAGGGTACAGTGTATACTGCTCGGGAGATGGGTGCACCAAAATCTCACAAGCCACCACTAAAGAACTTACTCATGTGACCAAATACCATCTATACCCCAATCGCTTATGGGGAAAAAAAGTTAAAAAAAAAGTTTTCTTTCAAAAATTCAAGTTTTTAGCTTCTGTTCCTCTTGTCGTTTCTGCTGATCTAGGCTGTTTTAGATAGGATGTTTTCAAAAATTTTAGCAGATGGCTGTATTCTTTTTGGCTTACTGGACTGCAAGGGTGCTAAGGCCCAGCCATTCAAGATTGATTAGTTCTCCGTGGTACTATATGGGCATTTTGGTGATTGTCATTTCTCAAAAATGATCCAAAAACTATTTTCCACATTGTTTAAACACCTTGTGATTACTCTTGACATCCCAATAGTTACCGAGGTGTTTCTTATTGCCTTTTTCTTTTTATTGGGGTTTTTATTGCATAGGAAAGGGGAAAAGCCCTGATTCAAGCATTTGGGTTCAGATACTGGAACTGCCACTAACTCTGTGTGATCTCAGGCAACCTGCTTCCTCTCTTTGGGTTCCAGTTTTTTTTCATCTGTAAGTGAAGAGTTTGGACTGGAATGACTTATATAGGTGCTTATTATTGCTAATACTCTATTACTGTTTGTTGTTCATTTAGTATGGAAAGATTGTTTGGAAAGTGGACAGCAACTTGGCTGGATTTTCCTGTGTATTTCTAAAAACCAAGGCAAGGTGGGAAATCTGACTTAGTCATGGGGCTTTGTGCTGTAAAAATCCTTCCATCATGGCAAGAGGAATGAGGATGAGACATTGGTGAAGGTGGCTTTTGTTAAACATTCTGAGCTTTTTCCTTCTCTTAGGCTTTTGTTTGCTTATGTTTAGCTTAACTCTGCTTTCAAGTGTGTGTATTTTTGTGGAAATGGTCCTCTTTTCCTTTTATACCAAATTCATGTTCTCATATTCCTTCTCCCTCACTGAATCATCCATTTCTGAATAGTTAGCAATTTTCAACTTAATTAGGACTTTCCCCTAAGTGAAGAACACAGCTGTTCCTCCTATGATACTTTGGCAGCTGCCTCTGCCTTTTCCAAAATGGAATGATTAGCTTTTTCCTTTGATTTTGTAGCTGGCCATTAGTTCAGGACCACTAGCCCATTTCCTGTGGGATGGAACTACCAAGTCCCATGACCAGAATTGTTCCAATTTGCCTTTGGTATCTTTTAGTCTTCTGGGGGCTTAATTCATATGAAGTGGAGGATTTACCAATTTTTCAGAGCTCCATTTGCCTCATTATCTCCAGTGATTTCATTGTTCACCCTTTTGAGATGCTGATCTACAAGGAGAACCTAGCCGGTGTCCCTGATGTGGTTTTGATGGAAAAATAGAAGATAAAAAGTTCCTCAATGTATTTTGTTCCTGAATTAAATAGCCCTCATTTGTCACAGGATCTCCACTTCAGTTTCTGAAAAGCCCTTTTCCTGTTCCATTTTAGTCTTATGTACCTGTATTGAAGAAAGTGATTGCTGTTTTTCCTCATGTGCTTTGACTTCATCTGCCCCTCCAGCCTTTAATTTTATGATTTCATATCCATTGTTAATTATTGGGATTTTCTTTTATCATATGTTTCCCTTACGCTTAAGATATCAAGTCAACTTCTCCATTCCACTCCAATTCCCCTCTCACATTATGCTCCCTGTTAATCAACCAAAAGCATTATGGGTTTAGTTGTGCTGTTCCAAATGTGTGTGGTGCAGCCTGTTTTTGCTTCTCCACCCCAAACGCCTCATTCAATTTAATTCCACATACTTAGCATATTAGGCATCTTGTCAATATTTCCTTTCTGAAGTCTATTTTTAAAATTTGAATGCATTCTGCATGTGTAGATTTTTTTTTTCTTCTTAAATGATGAGATCTACTGCAACAGAGAGCCAGAATTAGCTCTGTGCCTAGGAGGAAAGGAAAACACAGAGGGAAAGAATATTTCTCACATTCTCAGAAGGTGTATGCGAGAGCCAGCCTTTGGCACAATTATTTATACAGTGCCACTATATCTATCTGCCCGCACCTTCCCCTCCATTTGGGAGCACAGGTATCTCCTTGGGTTTTCTTAGTTTCTGCCACCATTAACCCTTCTACTCAGGGCCCTGCATTCCCAGTCTTTCTTTATTTCCTACTTTCCCCATAAAAACTTACCTGGTCCATGTTCCGTTTCCCCAAGATCCTAATTATTTCAAGGGACCTGTTAAGATGATCTGTTCTTCTTCTTCTTTTTTTTTTTTTTTGAGACGGAGTTTCGCTCTTGTTACCCAGGCTGGAGTGCAGTGCAATGGCGCGATCTCGGCTCACCGCAACCTCCACCTCCTGGGTTCAGGCAATTCTCCTGCCTCAGCCTCCCGAGTAGCTGGGATTACAGGCACGCGCCACCACGCCCAGCTAATTTTTTGCATTTTTAGTAGAGATGGGGTTTCACCATGTTGACCAGGATGGTCTTGATCTCTCGACCTCGTGATCCACCCGCCTCGGCCTCCCAAAGTGCTGGGATTACAGGCTTGAGCCACCGCGCCCGGCCTTTTCTTCTTTTTTCAAATAGTATTTGCATCTTAATGTAATGGCAATCCAAAAGAATACCTAATGGTGGCATTTGGGTCACCAATGCAGCCTGATTGGGTGATGTCTTTAGCATAGGATCTTTCCCAGCATCGGTTTCTTTATATCCCACTAATAGTTGGCTACATGGTCAAATGATAAGGCTAGCTTGGACTCTGTTTATCCCAGAGAGTTAGAACTGCTTGATGGATAATAATACCTACCTAACATGTATTAAATTCTTCCTTAGTGTCGTTTAACTCTGCTTACATGCATTCCCTCTTTTAATCATGCCAGCAATTCCTTATGAAGGTCAGTGCTATTAGTCCTGCCTTACGGAAGGGAAAAAAAAGGCACAGAGAGTAACTTTAAGTAATTTCTATAGGATAGGTCTATTAAGTCTTACATCTGGGACTCTAAGATAGTCTAACTCCAGAGCCCATAGTCTTATTCATTTTGCTGCCCTGCCTCTGGGAGAAGGATGGTACCTTTTTTACATGTACATTTCACTCAGAAACTTCAGGTGTGCTTCTGGGTAGTAAGCTTCCCTTTGGCGAGGAACAGATGACGTCTTGAGTTGCTCCAGTAAATCTGGCTCATATCTCATTCTTCCTGGAGAGAAGTTTGCCTTTGGACACAGTGCTGTAGTGGAAAGGTTTGCCTTTGCTTTTTTGCACCCCAAAACTTAGTATTAAAAACTTTCTTCACCAGTCCGTGTAGTTTTAAGTCCTCATTAGGGATGTTTGCCAAATGCTTAGGAACAAGCTTATACTCTGTCTTTTCTCTACCTTCAGAGCTGAGGGAGCTGTGTATGTGTGTGTGGGAGGGAGGCTCTCTTTGGTGTTGGTGAGCAGGAATATGACAGACACAGGGTAGGGGGGGTTTCCATGAAGGGCAGAGCAGATTCACCCACACTTTCAAGGCAAGTATGGTTAGAAACCCTGTTTCATTCAGGTAGCGCTAGTTTCTTCACTATAATTATTTTTTTTAAGTGTTTTCTGAGGTGGATGGTTGTGTTTCCTGTTATTACTGCTTTTTTTTTTAATTTTTTTCTGGACTGGGCTTTTATTGGCTGCTGCTTACTTACTAGTAGACATAGTACTTCACACCTGTGGGCTGATGCAATCATGACAGTGAACATTCTGTTCAGAGGGGAGCATTCGTTCTCTTTCCCAGCAGCCATTACCCCAACACTGAGAATTAATGCATTCATTTTTTCTTCTTTAGCTAAATAGGATTAAATTCAGAATGAAGCAAGGAGGAGTCTTAGTCTGTGCTTTGTATGATTTTCAGGTTCTGCGAAGTTCCAGCTGTGTAAACATGATTGCAGAACTTAAGTATTGTCTAATGGGGGAGGATCTCAATTAAGGAGAGGCACACCATAGCTGGGCTGGAGCCAGACATTTTTCCACCCACTTCAGTCCACACCCTGTGCGGTCGGCTTGCTCAGCTCTTAGAGACAGAAGTGAAGATGGGGCAGCTGGAGTTAATTATACTGTTTTATAGCCTCTTATCAGTAGGGGATGAGAACTAGGCAACGGCTAGGAAAATCTAAATTATATCCTTAAATATGCTCCAGTTATGGTAGTAGGAAACAAAGAAATGGAAGACATTGGACAAAATAAGGAAACCCAAAATATTAAATATGACAAGAAAAAATTCAATAAAATGTCTATTGAAATTGCAGCTGTATTTGTATTCCAGTTGATTCTTTTTTTGTGGTCACTGGAAGCAAGAATAGAGAAATAATGTATTGATTGTAAAAGACTGATTTTTTCTAATATTTGGAGTCAGTTTTGTTCTTGAGATTTGTTTAAGTAATGAGTAGATAAGTAATGCTAAAGACTTCTAATAAACAAGCACTATTATTATGAAACGAAATGCAATTTTTTCATAACAAATACAAATATGGATCATCCAATTCTTTTGTCCCTGTTCTCCAACATGATTATGTACAATGTTGGCTCTGCTCAGTTCAACAGATCTAGTAACTGTTCTGTCTCTCTAAAGAGGAACATGTACATACATATTCCTGAGCCCTAAAGGATGGGATTTTTGATGATAAAGCAGGTTTTGTTAGAAACCTTAGACTCTCCAGGTTATTCTTGGGGGAGTATAATTGATAATTAACACAAAGGTACTTGACTTCCTCCTGGATACGAATGTCAAGACATGGTCCTGATCAAGGAAGAAAACAAAGCATTTTGTTTTGAATGCCCTGGGATTCGACTGTATTTAGAAATAACCGAGTCAATGATATTGCCTCCTGATAGAACTGACTGTTGAAAAAATATTTTTCTGACAAGCTCACTTCAAAGTGTCTCTGAGACAGAATATTCTTTTATAGGATGGGGAGCTCTGGATTGAAAAGAGAAATGCTAGGATGATAGAGCACTGAGTTTGAATCATATGGAAAGTATTCAAGAACACAAAGGGAGGAATATTCAATAAATTACTGTTGATGCGATATTGGATGTTCAGGGTGATAAGAGACTCACTAGAGATTTCTAGTCTATGATGCGTTATTTTGTTCACTAGTTGTGGTAGTCTGAAGAGGCAGAAACATGACTCTGGAATACCAGCAGGCCATAGGGGATGCTCCGTCTTCCATCATATTCAACTTCAGTCAGGGGATGGTCCTGTCAATACTGCCCATGTGGTACCTCTGGAACTTGAGCCTGGGAAGCCTGTTAATGCTTCACTGAACTCTATAATTATAGTATGTGCAGCACATATCATAACACTTAGCTCGTGTATGCTTGTCTGAATCATTAGATATGAACATTATGGGTGCCATAATAGCACAGGAATTCCTGCAACTAAAAAGGAAACACATTTGGCTTGTACTTCATCAACAATCACTTACACTTAAGCTATTGATGGTTGGTTGGGATCTGTGAACTGCTGGGCTTGTGCCATGGGACTTATAAGCATATTTGATGGGCAGAACAGACAGGGAGGCTATAGATTTTGGCAAGCTGTGTTTCCTATTAGTCAGGCTGACTGTATCTGACACTAGAGATCCCAGTCCTCCAAGATGAAGCTTACTTCTTTAGGTTTTGGCTGATGGCCCAACAATCTTGACGTGAAGGACAGGAGAGGACCAATGTTACATTAGACTGTGAGTTTCTAATGAGCAAATAGTTGAGTGGTTTACTGAATACCCTGTTGGTTTTTTGATGGGGTAAACACAAAATTCATAATTTGAGAGACATGTAAGATTTGAAATTTTATTTTATAGTACTTGTTAACCATTCATTCTCCTAATAGGGAAATGTGGGCTCTTTTATAGGGTGTGCAGATTATGTAGTTGTACAGTTAATATTTCTGTGTTTTTCTTGTAAGGGATGCTGATAACATACCCCACTGAGGAAATTCCAGGCACAGCTGTTTCTAATAATAGGTGCCCCACCCCACAAGATTGTAAAGCTTACTGTCAAGGTTCTTTGGTGGGAAGGAGGAAATGCCACAGAGACCAGGCTTTTTCTATATGAGTAAATTTTCTGGCAGAGTCTTGGCCACTGTCATTGTCTCTGATTACTTCCCTGTAGCTTACTTGGAGGTATGAGTTTCTAAGCAGAAACGTTTGCTGTGATGAGGGAAGGCCACAAAACTGAAGGAAGAGAGATGAGGTCTGTATAAAACTGTGAGCGGTATTTTGGCCATGGCAGAGATGAGTTGAACACTATGAAATGGAGACTAGATGAGAAGAGGAGTGGGAATCAATTTATGAAAGCACTTATTATTTATAGGTTGGAATACAAGGTTCATTGAACTCCAAGGGACCCTTCCTATATGAAACGCTTGTGAATATGTTGAAATTTTGTAATGGCAATTCAATCTTAAATACCCCGGGGGAGCTGACAACCTGCAATTTATGGATTATTCTATCTAGTGCACAATCACTCTTCTGTCCTCCGGCCCTGGACATTCTTCTGGGTGTGGTCAAGGGAAAGTGGGTAGAACAGATGGAAGATTTTCTCTCAGGAGAGTTCAAGAGATTCCCTAAACAAAGGCAAGATATAAGCATCACCTTTTACTTTCTAAACAACTTTTTCTGCGAGCTACCTGGAAAAAATTCTAGCTTCCTCACAGATCCAAGTAATTTCTGAAATATTTAGAGGCTACTATTCATTTAACTTTTAAAAATAAAAGTTGGTTGTGCTAAAAAAATCATCTGGACAGTCTGTGTCTAGTTGGGTGGGGAAGAAAAAGAGGAAGCTCTTGGTATCAATCTTTATTCCCTCTGTAAACACATGACCAGAAGAGAAGGCTGTTATTAATGGTAATGCAGACCAGAAAAAAGGATATTATTTTCAGTCTGTTGACCAGTACAAAAATGCTTCTCAAGCACTGTGTTCAGATGTTTCTTTTTATTAGCTGTCACACAAGGAATTAGACTCATTTCAGACAGTTCGTTTCCCCACTCTTGTCTCCGTAAAATCGTTACTCATGAGTGGTTTCTTTGTTGAAATACTGCTGACCTCCCATATTGGAACGCACAACAGGGTGTTAAAAATATAAACTTTTTAGTTTGCATAAACTCTGGAAGAAGGGGGACAAAGAGTCCCCAGGAGAATAAAACCATTCGTCAATGTCCTTGTTTATTAGTGTCCTATAAGCATCTTATTCAGGAAGCTGTGTCAGCATTACAATTCTGTGTAGACTGTGTGTGTGTGTGTGTGTGTGTGTGTGTGTGTGTGTGTGTGTGTGTTCAACAGCAGAGGGCTCTTTGAATTCCTGCAGGAGTTTTTAAAATATAATTCTGCATCTGCCCCTCTGTCTTCTTATTTCCAACAATTTTCTCCCTCCCTTCCCACCACTGACCCATCCAGAGCTATTAGGATAGATGAAATTGTGCCATGTCTTAATATATGAGCCGATGATGATCCTTACCTCATCAGCTAGGCGCTGTTTGCATTTTGCCAAAGCTGATTATTTTATCTGCAGTTTTAATAACAAGCTAGGTTATTTGCTGTTTACTAACTGATAAAGGCAAATAAAAAAAGATTGCAAAGTGGAATTAAGGGGATAAGAAAGCACTAGAGCCAAAGAAGGCTTTTTCTTTAATTAATAATTTCCATTTACTGTTAGAATGTTTTTTATGCTAGATTTCAGCATCTTCTATTAAACATGTGTGCACCCTCCCTTTTATAACTGCTGAATTGGAATCTCAGAATGGAAATCATGCAGGCTTGAATGGAGCTTCAGATTCTCCCAATGTTACCTTGTTGTCTGTACACAGAACTAGACTCCTCAGGGTTTCCCCCACCATAGCATGGCATTCCTCTATTAGCCCCATGTTTCACAGACCCAGTCATAAAGAACTGGCATTTTAACTAACAAGTAGAAAATACAATAAAATTGGAGTTCAGGAGATGCAATGTTTTGGAAAAACAGATTATTCCAAGAGTGTAAAGATACATGATCTAAAGATGGACAGAGCATTTAGATTTACCAGCCTTGTTTTTAGTAATTTTTTGATTTGTTTCATTATTTTAATTTGTGAAAGAAAATGCATGTTAATGATGATGAGGACTGGTGGTAGTGGTGGTGAATGTGTGTGTGTGATTTTGTGGCCATGATCCAGCCTTACTATGCATCAGCTCCTAAAGAGATTTTTGTAGAGCTGTGTCAGTGTGTCTTAATTCAGGTCATCTGAAACAGGGAGCCTTCTGCTACTCCTATGTGCAAAGGCTTGAGTCAACTCAGAAAAGGTCCTCACAGCTGTGGCCCAGATAGATTCTAAGACTTCTCTGACACTTCAGATGACACTTTGATTCTCTCTATCAAGGAAGAGGTGGGCAAGCTGGAGGCCAGAGGATTACAATGTAATCTTCATGTGCTGAAAGGTGTAAAGAACATTTTCTTCTTCATAAGAGCACTGAGACAAGCATAGGGTGCCTTCAAATTATCAGACTTCTTCAAAGACTAGATCAACTAGCCTTTCTTCTGAATTTGTATAATTGCTTTTGAGGCAACACCCTGCAAAAATATAGCTTACTTTCTCCTATTAGTATAATTAAGTAGAAAAATGGAAAATGAGTTATTCAAAGTAAATTTTAAAGAAAAGAGCAAAAGAGTAAAATTTAGCATTGTCCATGAAAGATGGATAATGACAAGTAAACATAGAAGGTGCTGTTTGATCCCTTCAATTTTGGTATTCATTATTCATAGTTATTATTCATAAATTGCAGCACAAATGTTAGGCTTGTGCCCCAGTGACACATTCACATTTTATTTTAAGTTGATTTCTACCTGGTTTTGCAAATAAGGATTTAATGATTTGGGCTGCCTCTGACTCTTCCTCTGTCTCTTGTCTTTTCATATACAGTGCTGGCTTCTCGCCCCTTTTACACCCTTTATCTCCATCATCAGTCTGCTTCTCTCACCCAATATTTTACATACACACACTCTCTCTCTCTTCCCCTCCCCAATGTTTTAGGAAAAAAGATTTCTAACATGAAAAAGTGATATTTGAATAGAGTCCCCTAAGGCTATCAATTTACTTTTAATTTATCTGGAGCTAAGCTTTTCTTTGTTGCAATGAGGAAGGATTAAAACCGCTGTAAAATTTATTAGCTTCCAGGAAGATATTTGAAATGAAGTTTTTTTAATGATTGTGCTGTTTGCTGTACCCAGAAGCAGTGTCATCGCAACTACAGTATTCTAGATGGTTCCCGAATTCACACTGAAACATCAAGATAATGCTAGACTTTTTAATAATGCCTCTATTGGTAATGAATAGTCCATCCCAGGTAGCTAATAGATATTAATTAATAGATATTTGTTTCCAATAACTGTTTCTAGTGATACCCAGCTGATGGCAAAACACACACACTATCCTGTTGAATCATTACAAGAGACAGTGATTGGTTTACTGAGCTCTTTATTCTCCAAATGTGGAAGAAGCGATTGGAGAATTACTAATGCTGTTTCTTAGCTTCCCCACCCAGTCCTCAGAACATTTTGGTAGTCAAGAACCTTTAAAGAACTTGGAAGTTACAGCTGCAACATTTTTCATTGACTCATGTATAGTATGGCCTATTCTCCAAAATTGAATGTCCTGGGACTTGACTGAAGGAAGTGCCAGTTGCTGTTAAGGGGAACACCAGCTGCTGAGTCCCTTTTTTGTTCCATTCAACACAAAATTTTCATTTAAAAAGGGAAGATTTTTCTCTTGTTGAACATGCCCTGTCTACTCTTGCTTTCTGTATCAGTCTTATGTGTGCCTATTTATTCTCCCAGAAGCTCATGACCATCATGAAACTGGCTTCTTCACAAGCTGATGATCTGCTAGGAATTTCTTTATTTTTCATGGAAGAGCAAAACCAAGTTGGAGATAACTTTAGGTTCAGAGCTACATGTTAAGTGTGATAGACTCTGTCACTGGGCACAGTGGCTCTCTCCTGTAATCCCAGCTACTCCTGAGGCTGAAGTGGGAGGATCCTTGGATTCCAGGATTTCGAGACCAGCCTGAGCAACATAGTGAGACTCTGTCTCTAATTTTTTAAAAAAAGTTAGCCAGGCACCTGCCTGCAGTCCCAGTTACTTGGAAGACCAAGGTAGGAGAATTGCTGGAGTTCAGGAGTTGGAAACTGCAATGGGCTATGATTGCACCATTGCACTCCAGCCTGGGCAACAAAGTGAGACCTTGTCTCTAAAGAGGTTTTTTTTGAGCTTATTTGGATCTTCTCTCTTGTTTACTTGGTTAATCTTGCTAATGGTCAATCAATTTTATTTATTTTTTTCAAAGAACCAGCTTTTTGTTTCATTTATCTTTTGTATTATTTATTTTGTTTCTATTGCATTTAGTTCTGCTCTGATCTTGGTTGTTTCTTTCCTTGTGCTGAGTTTGCATTTGGATTGTTCTTGTTTCTCCAGTTTTGTGAGGTGTGACCTTAGATTGTCTATTTTTGCTCTTTCAAACTTTTCAAAGTAGGCATTTAATGCTATGAACTTTCCTCTTAGCACCACTTTTGCTGTATCCCAGAGGTTTGGATACGTTGTGTCACTATTATCATTCAGTTCAAAGAATTTTTCAATTTCCATCTTGGTTTCATTGTTGACCCAATGACAATTGAGGAGCTGGTTATTTAACTTCCATGTATTTGCATGTTTTTGAGGGTTCCTTTTATAGTTGATTTCCAATTTTTCCACTGTGGTCTGAGAGAGTACTTGATATCATTTCGATTTTCTTAAATTTACTGAGACTTGTTTTGTGGCCTATCATATGGTCTATCTTGGAAAATGTTGCATAGGCTGTTGAATAGAATGTTTTACAGTTGTTGGGTAGAATGTTCTGTAAATACCTGTTAAGTCCATTTGCTTTAGAGTATAGTTTAAGTCAATTGTTTCTTTGTTGGCTTTCTGTCTTGATGACCTGTCAAGTGCTGTCAGTGGATTATTAAAGTCCCCCACTATTATTGTGTTGCCATCTATCTTATTTTTTAGGTCTCATAATAATTATTTTATAAATTTGGGAGCTCCAGTGTTAAGTACATATATATTTAGGATTGTGATATTTTCCTATTGGACTAGGAATTTTATCATCATATAATGTCCTTCTTTGTCTTTTTAAACACTCTTTTTAGTCTGATATAAGAATAGCTATTTCTGCTCACTTTTGGTGTCCATTTGCATGTGATATCTTTTTCCACCCCTTTACCTTAAGTTTGTGTGAGTCTCCTGAAGACAGCAGAAACATGGTCAGTGAACTCTTATCAATTCTGCCATTCTGTATAGTCTAAGTAGAGCATTTAGGCCATTTACATTCAACGTTAGTACTGAGATTTGAGGTACTATTCTATTCATCATGCTGTTTGTTGACTGAATGCCTTGCTGTTGTTGTTTCTACATTGTGTTATTTTTATATAGCTCATGTGAGATTTATGCTTTAAGGAGATTCTATTTTCATGTATTTTAAGGACTTGTTTCAAGATTTAGAGCCCCTTTTAGCAGTTCTTACAGTGCTGGCTTGGTAGTGGCAAATTCTCTCAGAATTTTTCTGGAAAAGACTGTATCTTTCCTTCATTTATGAAGCTTAGTTTAGCTGGATACAAAATTCTTGGCTGATGATTGTTTCATTTAAAGAGGCTAAAAAGAGGACCCCAATCCCTTGTAGCTTATAGAGTTTCTGCTGAGAAATCTGCTATCATTCTGATAGCCTTTATAGGTTACCTGATGCTTTTGCCTCACAGCTCTTAAGATTCTTTTTTTTGTCTTGATTTCAGATAACCTGATGACTATGTGCCTAGCCAGTGATCTTTTTGCAGTGAATTTCCTGGATGTTCTTTGAGCTCCTTGTATTTGGATGTCTAGATCTCTAGCAAGTCTGGGGAAGTTTTCCTCGATTATTTCTTTAAATATGTTTTCCAACCTTTTAGATTTCTCTTCTTCCTTGGGAACACCCATTATTCTTTGGTTTGGATGCTTAACATAGTCCCAAATGTCCTGGAGGCTTTGTTCATTTTTTTTGAAATTCTTTTTTCTTTTTCTTTGACAGATTGGGTTAATTCAAAACCTTTGTCTTTGACCTCTGGAGTTCTTTCTTCTACTTGTTCAATTCTATTGCTGGGACTTTCCAGTGCATTTTGCATTTCTCTAAGTGTGTCCTTGATTTCCAAAAGTTGTGATTGTTTTTTATTTATGCTATCTGTTTCACTGAAGACTTTTCCTTTCATATCTTGTATCGTGTTTGATTTCTTTAAGTTGGACTTCACCTTTTTCTGGAGCTGCTTTGATTAGCTTAATAGTTGAGCTTCTGAATTTGTTTTGCTGGCAATTCAGATATTTCTTTTTGGTTTGGATCCATTGCTAGTGAGCTAGTGTGATCTTTTGGGGGTGTTAAAGAAACTTGTTTTGTCATATTGCCAGAATAGTTTTTCTGGTTCCTTCTCATTTGTGTAGACTATATCAGAAGGAAGATCTAGGACTCAAGGGCTGCTGTTCAGATTCATTTGTCCCATGCGGTGCTCCTTTGATGTGGTGTTCTTCCCCTTCCCCTAGGGATGAGGCTTCCTGAGAGCCAAACTGCAGTGATTGTTATTTCTCTTCTGGATGTAGCCATCCAGTGAAGCTACCAGGCCACAGGCTGGTACTGGGGAATGTCTGCAAAAAGTCCTGTGACATGATATGTCCTCAGGTCTTTCAGCCACGGACATCAGCATCTGCTCCAGTGGAGGTAGCAGGGGAGTGAAGTGGACTCTGTGAGGGTCCTTGGTTGCAGTTTTGTTTAGTGTACTGCTTTTGTGTTGGTTGGCCTCCAGCCAGGAGATGGTGCTTTCAAGAGTGTATCAGCTGCTGCTTCTTTCTTTCTCTCTTTTATTCCTTCTTTTTTTTCTCTTTTTTTTTCCCCAAAAAACAACTTTCTTTCTTAAAAAAAAAAAAAAAAAAAAAAAAAGAGTGTATTAGCTGCAGTACTATAGGGTGGATGTCGGATCATCTTATTTTAACAGACTTTTTTTTAATGCATGTATCCAGATGAATGAAAACTGTGGAATTTTTTCTCCATGCTACAAAGGCTGGTTCTTGGATAGCACTTCTTTGGCATCTGTCAAGTAATACCACATAGGTGTTTTGAATGCCAATCAGTGCTGGCATCATTTTCCTTCTGCCTGATGTCTGTCCATCATTCCATAGTGCTATAGGGGAGGGCTCTAACAAGGAGGAGGGTAGGAAACAGGAGAACGAAAAGAAAGTGTTAGGGAGCAACCAAAAGTGGAGAAAAATGCTGAATAAAAGGGAAGAAAGGAATGAGAAATAGACAAGTAATTGTAGTGTAATTTGTGACGTGCTTCTTGTCACATAGATTGACTACAGGATAGCTTGGTGTCATTGGTTCATGAGTGTCTTCAAATATCTTAGCCTTCACTGGTGTTCTCTTGAATGTTTAACAGATGGATTTCCATCTTTTTTGGCTAAAATTTTATTTTAGAATATGACTGCAAATTCCCTGCAGCATTACAGCCTGGGAGGGCCCTAGGAAGTTGTCATTATGCCCGTATTGAAGTTTTGCAAGATATATAACAGATATTTTCCAAATGTTATCTAAATACCCAAAGAAGACCAATCCTCAAGATACCAATCATAACAAAACCAAGATAAAATGCATAAAGTAATATTTCCCTTCCCTTCCCTCCCTCCCTCCCTTCCTTCCTTCCTTCCTTCCTTTTCCTTCCTTTCTTTTCCATTGAACCCATTGCTGCTGTACTTGCCTTGTTACATTACAGAGACAGGATCGATAATAGTGCAGGAGAAAGCACTATTAACTATTGTTACGATAGAAAACTCGCAGGTCTATGACAAATGTATTTTCAACTGGATGTCAGAAGATACTAGATCTCTCTAACACCTGTATATAGTGTGCAGAGAACCACACAGAGGCTAAGAGGACACTTGACTTTAATGTTTCTCAAGTTGTGAATTTACTTTACTGCCTCTGACACAGCTACATAGTTTATTTTGTATCTTTCTGTAGTGTTTATGATAAAATAGTCATTTCTGCTTTTAGGAGTTGCACAGTATCTGGGGCATTGACCAACATTCTTTCTTCTTTCTGTGCATTTTTCATTCAATTCCATTCAATTATTATTGACAGTTTAATTGACGGCTCTGTGCTGGATGCTTTGCTATGTTGAGATAGATACAATCTTTGCTCATACAGAGCTTAAAAGGTAACAGAAAATATAGACATTAAACAAGTATGGTTGTCTCTTGGCATCCATGGGAGATTGATTCCAGGACTGCTGAGAATACAAAAATCTGTGCATACTCAAGTCTTGCAGTTGACCCTGGTGAATTTGGTAGAACCTATGGATAAATCAAAAGTCGGCCCTACAAATCTGAAGGTTTTGCATCCCACGGATATTGTATTTTCTATTCACATTTTGTGGCACACGCAGAACCTGCATATACAGAGGGCAGACCATATTTCTTTTTAAAAATCTACATGTAAGTGGACCCATGTAATTCAAACTCTTGTTGTTCAAGGGTCACAACTGTAATTATGTTGTGATGAATGTTATAAAAGGGAAGTGCTATGAGATCTGCCTTAGTCTAAAGGATCACAGAAGGACTCCCTGGGAGAATGAAATTTAAATGGAGATTAAAGGGATAATGTATTAATCATGAATTGTGTTTAACCACTAGTAATAAAGGCAGCCCTCTCTTACTAAGAAAATTAATAAATGTCTTAAATAAGAGAGATTTATTTTCCCTCTTATTAAAAGAAGTTCAAGTCTGGTGAGGGTAGCTCCACAATATCTTTAATAACCCAGGGTCCTTATATTTTTTGATTTTACCACACAGGCACATGGCTTCTATCTTCAGGGTTGCCTCAGGGTAGTTAGATGGATGTTGCAGCACCAGTCATTATGTCTCCATTCCAGATAGGACAAAGCAGAAAGGAATGAAGACAAAATAGTCTCCTACCGAAGTCAGCTCTTCCCTTTTAGGGAATTTTTTTAAACATCTTGCCTTGATAACATTGGTCCAATCTTATGTTACATGGCCATCCTTGTCTACAAGGGGACCTATGAAATGTAGTTTCTTTTAGCTGAGCACATTGCCATCCCTGATAGAAATGGGGCTTTGTTTCTATTTAACAAAAATAGATAAAGATATTTGGCAGGCAATTAGTTATCTCTGCTTCAGATGAGTAGGAGTTTGGTAGGTCAAGGGTAGGTGGTGCACTTCTCAATAATTATGTTTCCTTGATTAGGCACATGTGACCAATTTTAACAGCACTAAACTTCTTCATAATTGTTGCCATAATGTCTTCCATTATATCACACAAAAATGGCCCTGCTTTGGTTACAGATTGTCTTGTTCATGAGGGGATGTAGAATAAGCTTAGTGGATGTATAAGAATACAATTCAGGAGGCTTTTCTGATATACACATCACTTGCTTGTTGGTTGTATTACTGGTGCCACTTAGAAGTAGCCAACTACTTGAGCTCTCAGGAACTAGAACTCACTTTAACTTTTTTCTGCTTCATTGATTGCAGGTCATTTCTGAAGAGGAAACATATTGCTCTCTTGTAACTGTAACCTTGAACTACTTTAGTGTTGTATTTTTGTCTATGATCATTAGTATCTTTGAGCTAATACACCCAAACTCTGAATCACAGTAAAGAACTGCCAGTATTATTGAACACATCCATTGTGACTGGATATTTATACAAACCCAGCAGAGCCTCTTAGCTCCTATATTCCACCAGGACTTTGAAAGTTTTAGCAAAGCCTGAGATGATGTTTTCATCATTTTCTTGCATTACTTTGGTGGGGACCATGGGTAGGCTCTTTCTAGTGTGGAATCACATTGTTTGCCCACATCTGAGGAGATGGCAGTTTCATGTCCTGAGGAGAGTAGTAATTGCTGCATAAACTTTTGCTATTATCTGCACAAAGTAACACATTCTGGTCTTTTTCTATTTGAATTACTTCCTTAATCCATCATGACTTAGTCATTACTGCCTGTTATGCCTCCTGTACCCTCACAAGACTGATGCTTTTAAGATTTTTTTGTTGTTGTTTTTTGGCCAGGGGTTTTGGAATTCTCTCACCAAATTTCCTGATGACAAATTGCAGCCCACAAATACTTATTGCTATCTAGATTGAAGACATTTCCTTTTTTATGGTCTAAAATAATCAGATTTATTTTGAACTAAGGAGTTATCTGGTCTCAAGATTTGTGTTCCTCTTCCAAATTTATGAACTCTCTTTTTCTTGTTTGTTATTGCAAATCCTAGGAACAACTTCAGAAGAAGGGAAAACCAATTTACAATTGCAAATTCATCAGTCAACCCTAATCATGAGTATGTTTAAATTAAAGACACCTGCCTTCATTCATCTATACATGAATTTCCACAACTATGTGTGGATTTTAGAATGCTGCATTTTGCTTTGCTTCAGTTCAGGTCAGAACTTTCAGATAAAAATGTAGCAAGGTCTCAAGTCACAAATAGGCTAACAAGAAGAATCTTAGCAGGAAATTAGTGAATTGTTAGTCTACCTCGCTATATAAGCTGCATCCAGCACCTTGACAGTTTATGATGATATAAAATGATTCTTCTCTAGTCTCATGGCTCCATTCCCAGCCACTATACTACATCAGAGGTGGCACAGAATCTTTACAAGTCCTATACAATTACAGAATTAGTGTTTTTTATTTTTATTTTTTACATCTGGTCTGTCTTCATTGCTATTTTAAAGGGGCTTTGTATTGTGATTTTCTTATATTTACTAAATACTTAATTTCTTTACTAAACTGAAATTTTGATTTTTGAAAGGTAATTCATCTGCAGTATATTTATGAATGTAAATTACCCTGTGCTGGGCAGAGATGCTCTTTCTGCCTGTCTATATCAACCATTTTTTATTTCATGTATAAAGTGGCTATGAACTTTTTTTTTTTTTTTTTGAGACGGAGTTTCGCTCTTGTTACCCAGGCTGGAGTGCAATGGCGCGATCTCAGCTTACCGCAACCTCCGCCTCCTGGGTTCAGGCAATTCTCCTGGGTTCAGGCAATTCTCCTGCCTCAGCCTCCCGAGTAGCTGCGATTACAGGCAGGTGCCACCATGCCCCGCTAATTTTTTGTATTTTTAGTAGAGACAGGGTTTCACCATGTTGACCAGGATGGTCTTGATCTCTTGACCTTGTGATCCACCTGCCTCGGCCTCCCAAAGTGCTGGGATTACAGGCTTGAGCCACTGCGCCCAGCCCTATGAACATTTTTAAGCTAAATTAGATTTCATTGTAATTGTATAGACAAAAATGTCACAAAATATCTGAAACACAAAAATAAGAAACAGCAACTCAGTGCCCTTGGTAAGGACTTAAAAATATATGGTTATCAGATCCAAGCCAAGGATGAGACATTGTGATTAAAAGAGTCTCTTAGATTCACATCTTCTCTTGCATGAGGTAATGGCAGTGCATATAAGTTTACATAAGTAATCTGAGAAAACTGCATATGATTCCAGCTCATATGGAGCTGGAGTCGGCTCAGTGAGCTTGGTAGGGAGGCTTCGACTGATTGCATTGTTGGGTATGTCCTGAGTTAGTCTACTTTTCCCTTTTCCCAGGCAGTGATTGTTTCATTTAGACAATGGGCAAGCTGAAGGCAAGTACTATCTATGCAGAGAAGTCTCAGAGAAGATTGAATTCCTTGCCCTTGTCTTCTTATATTTATAAGTTTTTGGAGATGTCTGCCTCTGGGCTTTCTATTCTCCCTCCCTATATTCTGGGGTTCCAAGTCTCGTCATGCAGTTAATTTGAGGCAGCCTAGTATAGGGAAGGGGCACTGTACTTGGATTCAGGGTGACACATGGGTGGCATTCTCCTATTGAATGGTGTTGAAAAAAGCTGAATCTCAAAATCAGAGGACAGTCACTTCATATTAAAAACTGAAAGAAGGCCAGGCATGGTGGGTCACACCTGTAATCCCAGCACTTTGGGAGGCCGAGGTAGGTGGATCATGAGGTCAGAAGTTTGAGACCAGCCTGGCCAACATGGTGAAACCCCGTCTCTATTAAAAATACAAAAATTAGCCGGGCGTGGTGGCGCGTACCTGTAGTCCCAGCTACTCGGGAGGCTGAGGCAGGAGAATCCCTTGAACCTGGGAGGTGGAGGTTGCAGTGAACTGCGATCCTGCCACTGCAATCCAGCCTGGGTGACAACAGAGCAAGACTTCATCTCAAAAAAAAAAAAAAAAAAAAAAAAAAACGACTCTCAAAGAAATAAGAGCTTCATGTTGAGAACAACATTGGGCAGATTCTACTCAATTGTACTTCACTACTGTTCTGCTTTAGAAGTGTGAGCAAGTGGCCTGCAATATCAGTTTTAATCTGGCTGGGATTTTCTTTTCATAGTTGCTCACATATTCATGGTTTCAGGGCTGGCTGGGAGTTTCCTAGTTGCTCACATGTCCATGGGGCTCTAAGGTTAGGTCTTTATGCTTTTATGTATTTCAGTTACGGACAAAAAGGACAGAGATCTTGCAGCTTTCTGAACACTTTTTTGCTGGCTTCCAGGGAATTTTACTCTGATTTGTAGAAATTGAAATAATTTATTGAACTTTACCCCAACTTGCACCTGCTTACTCTCTTTACCCTGAAACACTCTTACTAATTTTTTAGAGGTATTATTTGGAAAGTTACCAGATAGGCCTCAGTAGAGATGAAGAGGCAAAAACAGCTTACTGGGAAACCCTAAAGATGTGACTTCTGTTCTAGTAAAGGGATCTTGGGACCTCCTGGGGAAAGCACTATATTTGGAGGAAACTGATTAAAAGTGGATCATTCTGTTTCGTCTACACAAAGTGCTTCTCAAGTACATCCCAACACACTTCCCTTACTTTCATATTTTCTGCCTCTCAGGTACATATGTATGTTGAATGATAACAGGGCATCAGATGGCAACTGAGAGAGTTTGCAGGGAAGGGGCAGAGAAAGGGCTTTGACAGACCTTTGATTTTTGCAGAAGTGGCCATGCAGCCTGATGTGGAATTGTGCCAGAATTTGCATGAAACATCGTCCTATCTATGTGGAAGGCACTTTCTCTGTTGGTGATGTTGTTCACTTGTTATTTGGTTCCCACTGTGCAAAATTCTGAGTGTTTTATTTCCCCACTGAAAGGGGGCTGAAAGGTTCCATCTTAAAGATAAATTGGCAAATTATGTCCAGGTACACTGAAGAGGTCTTGTCTTTAGTTTGTTTTTAAGTAGCTTAAGTGAGGTCAGGGACCATGCCCAGAATTGTGTTGAAATTTGGATTTAGCTTAGATTAGATCCTTGATATTTAACAGGCTTCTAATATCTTTCCTCCAAACAATGAAGTGTACAGCCAATTCAACTGTTATTCCTTGAGCCGTCTCCCTTGTTCCCCTTTGCCAAAGAACTTTTGATGAATGAGGCAGAGCAGTTCCTTGCTTTGCTATGCCATTTACTCTTTAATGAAGCAACCAAAAAATGCCAACAAAATAGAAATACAAGTATACAAGGAAGGTGTGTTATATATAGATTGATGCCAGGTAAGACTCTGAATTGCAGACATCTTCCCCTGCCAAAAAATCAGTCACAGTATATATATACACACACATGCACACACATATATGTATATGTATGTATATTTTACATACATATGTATATATATGTATTTTCTGTAAATGTTAAACTGCTCATATTTTGATGCATTGTGCAGTGTGATGAAAATTTTCACTAGGTCGTTCTCTTGTAAGAATATAACATAAATATAAATAGATCTGGAAAACTAGGGCTATAAAACAAACATTGAGATTAACAGTTTTCCAGTGACAGGCAGAAGTTAACCCTGGGTTCATGCTTGATAAAGCCTGTGTAGTAAGTCTCTCTGAGAGCCAAATTGAAGCTTTAACCCTTAGTGAACCTGACCTGGAAAGAGAAATGTGTGTCCCCAAAATTGTGAATTGTAACTGCTGAGATCTTCCAGGATAGAGTTAAAATAATCCATGAATGATTTCTTTATTTTAAGAAGTATTTCTCCAACAAAACTGCAGATAAGAAAGATAAGGAGGGATGGCTAGTTGGGTCTAATTAACGATGCCGAACATGTGACTGATGTTTGCATAGGGCCAATTGAAGCTTATGAGTCAGCTGGAAAGACGGGATCTCAGTATATTCCTTCTGATGGCAAATAAAGTCATGGAAGTGGCATAGTGAGGAGACTGGCTGGTGGGACTGGTGGTCAAAAGGAAGGGGTGTGATTGGGTTTTCATAGAGAGTAGGATATCAATCTAAACTTAAATTAAGCACTGTGTATCAGTGATGGGTAAGATGGAAGGGTGTTGGGCAGTGCTGTTGTTCAAAAATATGGCCAAGGCTTCTTAAATATACTGACTGTTGCTTTCCCTTCCGTGCCTCCACTCCCTCATCTCCTGAATCCAGTTTCAAACATAGGTGATTTTTGGCAGGAGTTGTTGATGAAAATGATTGACTCTCAGTATCTTGATGCTCTGGATAAACTTTAGAATATATATGTATTTTCATCATAATGTGTTTCCCTTTAGTTTTTTGGTTTTGTCAGTAGTGGGAACCTTAAAAGGGATGTACATAGGGGAAGCTCTACAGCCTTTTAATAATCTAGTTCTTCATACTTGTCCCAAAAGGCAATAAAGGACTATCTAAAAGTGCCATTTCCCAGAGGGGCCTGTGGATATCTAAGAAACCAGAACACTGGGGAGTAACAGTGATTCCTGGGAAAAGCTGATGAAATTGGTATTTTCTTTTTTCAAACAGATCAGAATGAGGGATTTCATTGCCGGGAAGAATGCCGGATTCTTGGCCACTCTGACAGGTGCTGGATGCCCCGGAATCCCATGCCCATCCGTTCCAAGTCCCCGGAGCATGTGAGGAACATCATTGCGCTGTCCATTGAAGCTGCTGCTGCTGATGTAGAGCCTTATGACGACTGCGGCCCCACCAAACGGACTTTTGCAACCTTTGGGAAAGATGTCAGCAACCACCCGGCTGAGGAGAGGCCCACCCTGAAAGGCAAGAGGACTGTTGATGTGACCATCTGCAGCCCCAAGGTCAACAGCGTTATCCGGGAGGCAGGCAATGGCTGTGAGGCAATTAGCCCTGTCACCTCCCCGCTCCACCTCAAGAGCCCTCTACCCACCAAGCCTTCCGTGTCTTACACCATTGCGCTGGCTCCTCCGGCCCGTGATCTGGAGCAGTATGTCAACAATGTCAACAATGGCCCTTCTCGTCCCTCTGAAGCTGAGCCCCGTGGAGCTGACAGCGAGAAAGTCATGCATGAGGTCAACCCCATTCTGAAGGAAGGTCGCAACAAAGAGTCCCCTGGTGTGAAGCGTCTGAAGGATATCGTTCTCTAAACCATTCTCCGGGAAGAAGAGAAAGAAACCACACTGGCTAGTGAAGAAGCAGGAGCTGCTTGTTTTAATTGCTCACCAATGGTTCGTTCTCAAGTGGCTGTATTTCAGAGCTTTCCCTAAATGTATTGTTTATAGATAACTTATCATTCTGTGACAATCCCTTGTTTCAACAGGCAGCAGGGGTGTTCAGTTGGAGCAAATTAGCTTTGGCTTGAGTTGTTCATGGGGCCTCGATGTTGGGGAAACAGAGACAAATTCAGTTGTGAAAAGTATTATGTATTAAGTGTTTGAATTTATATATTTTTCTATGTCAAAATTATAATATAAATTACCATTGTTTGTGGAGGATTACATTAAAAAAAGCAAAAAGAAAAAAGAAAAAAAAAAAGAAAGCTCTGGACACCTTTAATAAGCTCGCCACTGTTTTTTGTAGTGTAGACAAGTTAATGGTCATTTATTGTGTACTATTCATTGATTCAGTGATGTGAAATTGAGCCCCCAAAAGGTTGTTTCCAAAGCTCAAGTACTTTCCAATGCCGCTACTTTGCTGTGGACACCCCTGCTTTAAAAACCCTTTTGCTAGCTGTGCTATTGTTGTATTTGATATTGCAAATTGCTATGTGTGTGGTGATGGCAAAAGGCTTTTAAAGGTTGGTGTTTTTTCTTAAAAAAAATAATAAAACTACAGACAAAAACAAAGTGCAAACAACTGAGACAGCAAATGAATGAGCAACACCACTCATATAGATTGAGTACTTGGAGGATACTCATGTTTTTTAACCCATGTAGTGATTGCTCACCACCTTGCAAAGTATTTTTCCTGCCTTTCAGTGATCTGCCCAGGTCCATGATAGATCATGGCAGAAAGTCATTTTTGGATAGGCTGCTATCTAATTTGCAGTTGTCAGAAATACTGTGCTGAAAGTTTTATGACATTCATCTTTTAGATTTTCAGGCCCTGAACGGGAAAGTTGCTCCTGAAGTTATGTTTCCAGGCTGAGAATTCCCTCTCTCCTATCATCTAAAACTGAAAATGACTGAATCTATTTTAAGATCTAAATTAGCATCTCTTCAGACACACACTTCCTGATTCAGTGTTTCCCAATCATAATTAGAATTAGACTGCAAAGCACGTCATGGGCTGGAATTGAGAACTCCAGGTTGCTCTGTATCTTAGGCTTATACATAGGGATAGAGTAAGCAGTACAAAGTGTACATGTTGGAAAAGACAGGTAACAGGGAACAGCATCGCTAATCCAATTACTGTGCCTTCTAAATGGAGACACGCAGACACTTGAACTCGTCTTTTTATGACTAATACTTTTTGATTAAAAATGTGAACACAAAAATATTAAAAATCCCTTAGATTTAGCTAACTCTTTTTGCTGTAGGCTACAAATACACCCCTTTTAAATTAACAAACTTTACATCCTTTTTTTCCATTTTAACATTCCTCTAGCTCCCTCATTTATCTTTTGTCTATTAATATTCGCTACCCAACATAGTATTTTTGCAGCCTAAGAATTTATTATTTAAAAATAAAGAAATATGTCACCTTTGTTCTGCCTTGATCTTAAGAGAGCTGTTTCTAGAGAAACAAGTTTTACGGTTCTGTTTTCATTTGTTTCATTTTTTGAAATTCAAGAGTACACAGAAAGAAGGCCTAGAGGTTAGAGCACTAGAATGCAAAAGAGGATTTATTTTCTTAAGTTTAGATAGATAAGTCAGCTCTTTTGAATGTTTTACTTATTTTTTCCTGAGTTCCTAGCTTTACACATTACTAGGAATATTTTCTTTTATGGGAGGGAGAAGGGTTTTGAGGGAGGGGGTGGGTAAGTCAGTAGGGATGGGGTTAGGTAGGGGAGAACATTTCTGAAAAAGAACCTATAATGAAGCTACAAATCCATCCTTATTTCTTATTCAGTCCTGCATACTACCTCATGCAAAATATTGGTGTGGCTGCAAATTTCCCTCTGAAACTGACACAATTAAGGATGAATTATCATAACATCTTCATTTTGCCTCATTTCATTGCCTCTCATAGTTTTCTCCCTTTGATTTATTTCATTTTGATTGTGAATTTTAAATTATTTTTCTTTGCAAGTGACTATTTGATTAACACATTAAAAAAAAAATTTCCCTTTAAGTTATGACGACTGCCTATAGAATTTAGACTGTTTCTCACCCTGATCCATTCTGATATTATGTTATTAGCAGCCATTTCAAGGTCACTTTGAAGTCAGACTTCACAATTTTTTACAGGTGTATTCCTTGCTATGCTCAGTGGGAACGAGGGAGCAGAAAAGATTGTCGAAAGTGGGAACATTAAATGTCGCGTGGCTGTTAAGCCAGAGAGGCCACTGGTTGCCATGACTCTTATCATCCAAATTTTAAATGGTTAGAGTGGCATTGGCATTGGCTTTGCTTTTCTCTTTGGTTTTCTTAATTTCTTTTACTAATTAATCTTCAAGCTATAGATCCATCATCTTTCCCTCTCCAAATACTTTGTTCTCAGTGGGCAGTCAGAGTTTTTTGGCTTCCAAACCTCACTGAGCATGTTCAGAGAATTCCTCTCATTAAGGAAATATTTTCCCCACAATTGTCTGATGTATGAGTCCTCTCAGAAGCACAAGTGCATCCTAGGAAGGCTTTGTAAGCTGGTTTTGTAGGCAGGCTGTACCTGCAAATAGGCATTCTGAGCAAGGATCCTAAATTTCCCTTTGGCTCATGTTTCCTGCCCCCCTCTGCACCCCACCTTCTCCTTTTTGGCATGTCTTGTGAAAAGCTACAAGGTCCACAGGGCCAAATATTCTTCCTTTTCCTTCTCTAAACATGTTCCACACTTAAACTCAAGGGAGGAATTTCGGTTCCTAAGTCCTAGGGAGTTCTATTCCATTTATTCTGATGTCCCTTTTAAGGAGGAGTTGGTGTTGAAGTGTGACATGCTTTAATAACAACTGCTTTGGCAATTCCCCAGACAGGTAAACTACTTCATCCAATATAAGGAGTCTAGTTTACATTGATAGATTGCTTTCCTCCAAATATGGGGATATACAATATAACAAAGGAGAAGGGGGCAATGCCATGTGGAATCCCTTTTTACTTTTCCCTTTAGGGACTAATCTATGAACCTCTTCAGAATGGAACTTACCATCCCTTTGGTCCTCTTACAGCCAGTAGAGTAAATTATGGCCCACCTTATTGCTGAAATAGGTAATGGGCCCCAAAGGATCCTACAGTTTCTGTAGAGCAGTGGTTCTGAAGTGTAGTTCCTGGATCTGCAGCAACAACATTACGTGGGGACTTGTTAGAAGAGCTAATTCTCCGTCCCCACCAAGACCAATTGAATAAAAAATTCTGGGGGTGGTGTTCAAAAATGCTTATGAATCAGATGCCCATTAAAGGTTGAGGGCTTGTTAAAGCACAAGTTGATAGCTCCCTGACAGAGTTTTAAATTCAGTTGGTCTGGGGTGGGGTCTGCATTTTTGTGTATCTAAAAATTCCCAGATGATACTAATGCAGCTGATCCAGGGACCATATTTTGAGGACCATTTCTCTAGTAGAAACCTGCCTGATAGAGCTAATTGCACCTAAGGTGTTCATTGAAACAAATTTGTTCACTTAGTGATTCATTGATCTCTAATCAAAAATATTTTGAAAAATACAATTTAGATCTCTGAAAACTGGAACCACCCAGAGCATCATCTTGATAGTGTTACTTCAGCATATGACTGACTGATGGTATAAGGGAATTTAGTTGACTTTTCCCTATAACCTTATCATATTTTAAAAAGTAAAAACCAAAGTGGTCCACTTAAAGCAGCAAGGACAAAGGGCAGTTTAGGAAGAGGCAGGGTGAAGGGAATAGCTCGACTGGGCATCCAGGGTGAAAAAAGGATTATTATTGTATATAATAGCAGTTCTGGCTGGAATTACAATCCACTTTCCGGGGATCATTTTGATGTTGAATGTTCCCCAAAGCATTCTGACAAGTTGGTCCACTTGGCTCTTTACCCTGGGTAAAAAGACCCTTATTGACTTCGAAAAACTGGCATAAGTGAGCTTAAGAAATCCATTGTATACAGTCCTAGTGTTTGCCTTCTTGGTAAAATTACATTTAAGGATGTCATTTCATGAGTCAAATTGTATCTGCTGCCACTGAAGTGTATTGAGATGTTGTTCTTTAGTTTAAATATGTAACAAAGTAATATTCAAAGGGGATGTGTGGGGGTGGGACCGGGACCGGGTGGCTTTATATTGATAATGAAATATTCCAGAGCAAAACACATTGTCCTAATGAAGTTGTTGCAGCTCTCTTTGTTTTCTTGTGAGGCTGGAATTGGCCTGTGGGTCACTTGTTGTGCAAAAGTGAATTAATTTCAAATAGGAATCATATTGCTTTTGTGAAACAAAGAAAATCTACCACCTTGTCTGAAATATAGTTTGGAAGGCGCTCTTGGTAAAGAATAACCCACAAACACCTGATCTTGATTGGAAAGCATTGTAGGTCATTAGGGAAAACGGATGATGCCGACTGTTGCTCCAGCTGTGTTGGCAATTCAAGATGACCTTGTTACTAACCGAAAGTTGCTGTCAACCTTAGCAAACAAACCAGCTAACACCATTACAGCACTAGTTAAGTAGTTTTTTACTGGCACTGGCTGGCGTTCAGCTGAGGAAGGCTAGGATACAGACTTTAATGACCAAGAGCCAGACTAGCTCAAGCTAGAAATTCAGCAACAAATACCTCTTTGTGCTATTTGAATGCTAAGGTATTAGTTGCAAAAGGCTTACGCCTTCGCTCCTCTAGTGAGGGGAATGAGCCTGATGACACTATTACTGTTTACCTGTCAAACCAGGGTGGAAATTTAGAGGGATGCAAGTACAGTATGTCTCATTAAGCAGTCTGTTGCTGATTATATGAAGATAAAGTTGTTGTATATGCTGATCTGTATGTTATGTACATTTTCACAGTGATTGAATCATTGTAAAAAGAAAAAAGACAAAAAAGAATCACCACTGTCTATTTTATGAAGATGATAAAGCAGCTTTATTAAATTATTACAGTTATGTTTTAAATGGTGTTATCTGCCACATTGTTTCCTTTTATCTGGTGGTTCTCTGTTTCCCCCTTTAAATGTGTTTTCTCTGCTTCAAAAATTTAATGCATTTTAGTATTAAAGGCTATTATGGAAAAATTATTGAGTGTTTGGTGGAATGTGTTTTGGAGAGTGTTTGTTGGCTCACGGGGGGCTACTCTTAGACCTAAGAGGTCACCAGTCCTTAGTGAAGTCATTGATGTTCAGACCCCAAGGGTTCCTTTTGCCTTTTCTATTTCACAGCATTCACGACTCTCCAACTAAGTGGGGGGCCACTTCCTCCAGTGGGTTCCACGCATTTCCTGAGTACCTCCTCTGCTTTCTACCCCAGTCAATACCATTGCCTGAAGAGGGAGTCCCATACATATGTGGAATGGTAAAGACTTTCCTGGATGGTACTTTAAACAAGAGCGCTAAAGCCATTCTTTAAAATAAATCATTTCAGGGCAACTTGACAGTGAGACTTCTCTGAAGAATTAATTTTAAAAAGGGTGAGAAATAGTGGAGGCTGACAGCAGGGGAAAAGAGAGTTTAAAAAAAAGATGACCTGGCTGCCCCTTTGATGCCTTCAGGTTTGAAAGTGAAGCAACAGGAGAGCCTCTGACTTTGCACAGAACATGGCTGCAGAGAAAGCCCTGACAAGCTTTCTTTATCCAAGCTGTTATTCTCTGGGACTTAGCACTTGGGCTGTAAGTATTCATTCTGCCTGCAACTGGCAGGAAAAAAAGAAAAACCAGAGTAGAGGAAAAACAGGAGCATGGCAGAACATTTCCAAATAGTGCCGTTAGTGGTTAAAGGCTAAATTGCTTCAGCATGACCTATTCTCTCCGGACAATTAAAAATGATCTCAAGGAAATCCACTGTCTCCCTGGATCTCCATCTTCCTGTTATCTCTATCCACCTGTGTTAAATTGAGATTGCATCTTATGCTCCAGAATTAGCCCTAAAGCCACAGCAATAGCCAGCAATTTGCTACTGTAGTTTAACAGGTGTTGCATCAGAATACAAGCACAGACATGCTGGGACACATGGAGTCACATATACTGATGTATGTACAGATGTTCACGCAAACTCCCAGATGTTCATAAAAGCATATTGGAAGGAGGCTTCTGTGTCACTGGCTTGGAGGGCATTAAGTCATAGGAGGCTATATGCATGCTTCTGGGTTAGTCCACACCAAAAACAAAATAAGTTTCTTTGACCCCATTTCAACTACCCCTTTTTTTTTTTTTCAGGGGGAGGAGCTGGAAAGGAAATGGCAACTCCACCCTAAAATAAGATCCTCCATGAAAGAGCAAGAGAAAATAAAGTCTCACATGATGAAGGACATTTACGTATGCAGCACAGGCATATCCAAGGTCATTGACAACGCCAGTAACTCTGCCTAAGTGTGGGAGAGTGGCAAGATTATAGGCATTACCTCAAATCGATTCAACTTTATAAAACAAAACAAAATAAGTATTAAAATTATCCAAACTGCTTGTTACACATCTTGTATATGTCACTGACATGCTGTGTGTGAAGTCAAGAAACCATGATGGGAATTGATATGTAAAAGGGCATTCTCCAACAGGAGATGATACCTTCTCCAGAGACAAAGATACAAGTAACCATTTATGTTATTTTGGTTTGGGGGTATAGACATGCCTTAGAGAGGTATACCTTGAATGCACTGCTACCACTTGTAAAGGGATAGGGCTGTTACTTCGAAAACAGAGATTTTCAGGTCTTAATCTTTCTATACCTTCACAAATAACCTATTTGCACATATCTGACACTTCCATCCATTTACTGCTTTTTTGTGGGCAACTCATTTAATGTGGACATTCAAGGCCTGGGCAGAGTGGGGAGTGCTAGGACTTAAGGGAACAAGACTTTTCATGAGCACTTACTATGTGCGAGACACTTTACAAACATTATCCCATTTTATCCTTACAGCAACTTATGTAGTAAATAAAGACATATAAATAAATAATATTTTTACACAAATAAATTGAGGCTCAGAAAGCTTATGAGAACTTGCCCAGGGCCACATGAATACTAAATGACAGAGCTAGGATTCAAATCCATGTTTGTCTACTTAGGAATTATTATTCTTTTCAATTACTCTTAAGGGACCAACAACCAACCTGATAAGTTCTTTCTGACTAGAGGAGCAATAGTGGGTGCTAATGTCTTAAGGCATTTATCCATCCTGGAGAATGTGTTGACATTTTAACTGAGATCTTTGGGAAACCAATGTCATGGCCCAAAGAAGTGATTGCAGCAGTGGGATTTTCAAGCTAGGGTGCTTTTGATCAGCCTCCTAGGCATGTTCCTACTCCTTCTCTACCCAGTTCCTGCCTTTCAAGTTGCATTAGTCATGCATGGCAGGACTGTGGCTCCTTTTAGAGTCTGTGCACTCTAGCTAGTCAACAGCCCTTGAAATAAAGGTCTGGTAACCCTATATTCATCTGTCCCTCTGGGTTTCAAGCAATCTGTCAAGGATGTATTCATGTGTGTTACAAGTCAGCACAGTTGGAGTCAATCCCAGTATATGTTAGTAACAGGCCTTGGCTACTTTTTTAGATCTAGAAAGTTAGTTGAGGGTGAGGGAGGTTGATGGCTAAGGCAAGGTTATAGTGGTAGTGAATAGGGAAGGCATGTTTGAAAAAGAAATTGAAACCCCAGGATACTATAAGGAAAGAAATTGGGGTGGAACAATCAGTTGGGAAATGTGGCTGAATCAGCTGTAAGCACTGGGCCATCAGAAACCTAGGGATTTGTTTTTATGCCTGCCTCATATTGCAAGTGGAGTTGAAGAGGTGTTGATAGGCCCCCAAAGGACATTTATCTGGTCCTTCTAAGTTAGCAAGTGCCCTGACATGGAGCTAAACTAAGAGGTGAGGTCAGATTTAAAAAAAAAAATGGAAAGGGAGGAGAGGAATGATCCCAACTACATGCTTAAAGTCTTTGGTAATGAGTAGACCAGCTTCTCCAAAGGAGGCCTCTATACAGAGAGGCTAAATACCAAGTTATTTAAAACATTTTGTTGTTGAAGTGTTCTTAATTTGCCTCAGTGGCCCAGAACTTGTCAGTGTGGGATATAGTTCTCAGGGTTTTCAATGTCAGAGCTGAGTTAAATGCGATGGTAAACACTGAGATGCTTTGCCAGTGCCATTCTTTTTTTCCCCCTTTTAGCAGAAAAATAGGGATATTGTTGAGACAGAGGTATTTTATGCCCTTAAATCAATACTCAGGAACTTTTCCAAAAATATCTGATAAACTTTCTTTATTTCCACTGCTACCACAGTGGCCCAGGCTTCAGCATCTCTCATCTGGATGATGGAAATTGTCTCCTAATCTGCCTCTTATTCACCTTGCCTCCCTTTATAACATTCTTTATACTGCAGCCAGACAGATCTTGCTAAAACACAACACTGGTTAAATCACAGCTCAGCTTAGAACTTGACAATGGTTCCTTTTAAAATGAAATCCAATTCCTTAACATAGACTACAAGAGTGATTTTCAATTTTTTTGTCTGCCTTCCATACTAAAAAAAATGCATTTTGTATCTCAATTCAGTGTCACACGCTCGTAACTGAAATGAACATTTCACAAACAATACTTATCCTTACTACCTGAAAAACCCTGATATATTCTATTGAACTCTGAATGCCAAGGGTCAGCAAACTTTTTCTGCAAAGGACTGGATAGTAAATACTGTAGGCTTTGTGAACCATGTGGTGTCTGTCGCAATTACTAAATTTTAGCCTTGGAGAAGCACACACAAATACTTTTGCTTACAACTCCAGGGTCTTTTTGCATCCCTCAGACAAAGATCGCCTGGTTTTCAGAATGCAGAGCGCCACACCCTCCACCCCGGGTAGACATTTCAGTATCACACAACGCCATAATCACAGGCCTAAATCATGACTAGTTCCACTCCAATGTCCCCTTTAAATATTATACCTCTGATTTTAGGAAGTCAAACTTGCTATTTGCCAATGATACAATCATATACCTAGAAAACCCTGAAGCTTCTCTAAGACTCCTAGAATTGGTAAATGAATTCAATAAAGCCTCAAGTTACAGAATCAATGTCCATGAATCAGTAGCACTGCTATACACCAACAAAGACCAAGCTAAGGATCAAATTAAGAACTTAATCCCTTTTAAAATAGCTGAAGAAAAAACTAGGAATAATTTACCATGGAGGTGAAAGATGTCTACAAGGAAAACTACAAAACACTGCTGAAAGAAATCATAGGTGACACAAACAAATGGAAACACATCCCATACTCATGGATGGAAAGACTCAATATCGTGAAAATGGCCATGCTGCTCAAAGCAATGTACAGATTCAATGCTCAGGGGTAGGGAGACCACTTAGGAGGGTGGTGTAATAATCCAGGTTAGAAAAGGTAGTAGCTTGAGCCAGGGTAGTGGTCATGGAGTAGGTAAGAAGTGATGCAGTTACATTCTTAACTGCTACAGTGCAGCTACAGATGCTGTTATTAATATCAATATAAGATAAAGACTAGAAAGAGGGAAGAAATGTGGCAAAATGCTGGAGAGTCTCAAGGTCCTGGTGAGCAAAACAAACTAGGCAGTGGAGGGAGGAGGAAAGATAATTATGAGAAATAAAAATAAGGCCATGTGGGAGAGCAAAGTCAGAAAATGAGAATGTGTCTTAAATCCATTTTCCATAGCAGGTGCTTCTGATAACATAGACTAACTCATCACCATGTCTTTTCATTTTATCTATGTCCATATAAGGTAACTTGTTTTGCAGCATATTAAAATAATGGACTTGTTCTTTTTTGTATGTATAGATTAAGGAGATACTTGTTCTTCTCAAAGCTAACTGAGGCCAAATGAAATTTTAATCAGCCCTGGGAAAGGAAATTAATGGGTCATAACAGCCCAATACATTTTTTGGAGCTGTGGTTCCTGAATGAGCAGACTATAGGCAAAGCCCTCTCTCATGTCTGCTCTGCAATCACCAAGTGTGTGATGCCCAGATTTGGGGTTCAGTACTATCTGTTGGTAGATGAAAACTCAGAATTCCTTCCTGCTGTTGGAAGGCTGGAAGCAAAGTATATAGTATCTGGAAATTGTTTGGGCCTTGAGTTTTTGAACTTTATTATGAACAATTTCAAATCTATATATTGTTAAAATAGTATGGTAAATGCAATGTCGCCATCACACAGCTGTAATACTTATCAATACACCTGGGGTTTGTATTTCATAGAGAATAAAGGGGGAAGCAGAACCCTTGAGTTAGACTCTGTCTTTTGGAATTTTGACGTTTTGATCTCTCTGAAATCAGAAGACTCAGAGTAGAGTCTTGTCCAGAAATAAGAGGGAACTCCAGGTTTTGCAGACTGAAGAACAACAGGGGCTAGACAGAGCAGGTGTGATACAATTTAGAATTGGGAAAATTCTATTAAGGAAAAGTAGAAAACACTGAGCTGCTGGTGGAGCACAACCTCCCAGAGGTTACAGGTTGCCAATTATGGCTAATTTCGTTGTCCTCAAAGTTTTTTGCTCAGTTCATTCATTCTACATGGGATTTTTCCTTTTGAAGAAATCCCAATTCGATGCTATATTTTATCATTGAAATCCATGGGAAAAGTAATCTACTTTGTCAATAGTTACCATTCATTTTTTTTTAAATGCATTGACTTTTTTTTTTTTTTTTAAAGTTCAAGCTCTACGTTTTTTGAAAGATATAAGGTCTTTTCAGTTTACTGTAGTGTTTCCTCATATAATAAATGTCAGGCTTAACTTTGCACCATCTTCATCACTCTTATCCCTGACCTTGATGCATTGGGAATAAAAAAGTGTGTGTGTGTGTGACTGCACATGTGTGAGTGTGTGCATATAGGCAAGAGTGCTTCAGCAGTTTTAGGAGGAGGTGAGTGCAAAGGGGGAGTACCTACAAATGTTATTTTTTCAGTTGGTAGTTGTTGCCAGTAAGGGGTCCAACTGACAAATACTGGTACGATTTTGCTTAGAAAATAGCTAGTTTGACACAAAGAACTCTAATGAGGCTATAACAGGAAGGGTCATGCTCATTTGCCATAGGCTTACCCTGGGGGTGGTGGTGTGGACTGGGCTGGGCTATAGAACCTGAACCTGGATGGAGCTTGTTGAGCATATGGTTCTCTTTCACTTACTTGTTTTCAGGTGGCAGGTCAAATGTTTGACCTGGACCAATCCCTCTTGAGATCTCCAAACGCAGCTGAAGATGTTTTAAATTTCTCTCAACATGTTGTAAGGAAGCTGCAGCTGGCTTTGATAGATCAAGGAGTAACTGATCAAAACAGTAGCCTCAGTCAGGAGGCAGAGAGCACAAGAAGGCCTCCTTTCTCAGGACTGCATAAGAAAGAGAATTGCACGTTTGGAAACCTTGAGGAAATACACACACACACACTCCTGGTGTGCCACATAGTGGTGATTGGTGGTGCTGATGCTTCCTAGCAACGTAGTTCAGGTAAGAAAACTTAGCAAGGACGAAGTCCTTCCATTTTATAATCTTTCAACTCAGTTAAAATGAAGTGGAATCCAAGGAAATTTCAGAAACATAGGTGTGATGTGCAGGTTGGCCTTATTCGACCTCTATAGTCAAGCTGTGCTTTATGAGGAGCAATTTCCCATCGGGAGACTTAGAGACTGTACGTCATAGCGTGACAGAAGTTGATTAGTGTTAACCATCATTTGTTGGGTATTTGGTATGCACCAGGGATTATCAAAGTGGAATATATATATTCTCATTTAGTCCAACTAATGTAGAAACTAGTAAGATAGTTACTATTATCATCATTCCCATTTTGCAGACAAGGAAGCTGAGGTGTGGAGACCCTTTACTTGATGAGGTTCACATGGCTAGCAAGTATAAGAAATAGGGTTGAAATACAGGCATCCTAATTTGAAAACCTATGATTTTAAGCAGCATTCTCTATTTTCTCTCTCAGCTGGTAGGGAACTTAGAAATCATCCGTCTTCCTAATTTTACAGATGAGGAAAATGAAATGCAAAGAAATGAGTAGACTGTAAGATCCATAGCTCTATGAGGGCAGATCATAACTATTTTGCTCACCATTGTAGGCCCTGCTACTAATCATAGGGTCAAGTCAATTCTGTAGTAGGCGCTCAATAAAAAAAATTATTGAATGAGACTTTCGGCAGGTGGTGGAGCAAGATGGTGGAATAGAAGGCTCCACTGATTGTCTTCCAACTCCACGAGGATACCTGTTTAACCACTATCTACACAGAAAAAACACATTCATAAGAACTGAAAAAACAGAGGAGCACTTGTAGTACTTAGTTTTAACTTCATATTATTGAAAGGGCATTAAAGAGATAAGGAAAACAGTCTTGAATCAGGAATTCCATCCCTCCCCCAGGCCTCACAGCAGCAGCATGGTACAGAGAGCAACTCTGGGCACTGAGGGAGGAAGAACACAGCAATTGTGAGGCACTGAACTCAGTGCTGTCCCATTACAGCAGAAAGGAAACCTGGACCAAACCTAGCCAGAACCCACCCATGGAGGGAGCCTTTAAACCAGTCCTAGCTATAGGGGAATTGCCCATCCCTGCAGCTAGAACTTTTTAGTTTCTGCAATCTTTCCACTGAGGACTACAGTGCTTTGTGTCTCCAAGTAAACTTGAAAGGTAGTCTACACTATAAGGACTGCAAGTCTTAGGCAAGTCCTAGTGCTGAACTAGGCCCAGAGACAGTGAACTGGGGTGGAGCGGACGTGACATTCTGAGACACCAGCTGGGGTGGCTAAGAAAGTGCTGGCATTACCCCTCCCCTACCTTCAGACTGCACAGCTCACATCTCCAGAAGAGACCCCTTCCTTCTGCTTGAGGGGAGGGGAGAGAAGAGTAGGGAAAACTTGGTTTTGCATCTTGGATACCACCACAGTCACAGTAGGATAGGGCATTTGTCAGAGTCCTGAGGCCTCCGTTCCAGGCCCTAGCTCCCGGACAACATTTCTAGATATACCATGGGTGAAAAGGGAACCCACTGCCTAGAAAAAAAGGGCCCAGTGCTGGCAGCATTCATCACCTGCTAACTGAGGAGCCCGTGGGTCCTGTAAAACCAGCAGCATTACCCAGTACTACATTGACGGCCTTGGGTAAGCCTCTGAGACTTACAAGCTTCAGGTGAGACTTAGCACATTCCCAGCTGCGCTGGCTACAGGGCAAAACTCCTTCTGCTTGAGGAAAGCAGAGGGAAAAAATAAGAGGACTTTGTTTTGTACCTTACGAACCAGCACAACCACAATGGGGTAGAATACCAAGTGGTTTCCTGGCGGTCCCCAATTCCAAGACTTAACCCTTGGATGGCATTTCTGGACTTGCTTTGAGCCAGAGAGGAGCCCACTGCCCTGAAGTGTGAGTCCTAGGCCAGGCATAATTCACCACAAGCTGACTTAAGAGCCCTTGTGCTTTAAAGAAACATCATGTTAGTTTGAGAGCACTCCTCATGGCCTATGGTGGTGGTGGCTACAGGGTGAGCCTCATTCTGCCTTTGGAAAGGGGAGGGAAGAATGGAAAGGGCTGCATATTGTGCTCTGAGTGCCAGCTCAGCCACAGTACAACAGAACACCAGGTAGACTTGTAAGCATTTTGACTCTAGTCCCTGACTGCTGAACAGTGCTTCTGGACCCACCTCAGGCCTGGGGGACCTCACAGCCATGAAGAGGACCAGGCCTGGCTAGCTTTGCCTCCTGCTGATTGTAGATCCACAGGCCTTGAGTGAACATAGGCAATAGCTAGGGAGTGGTTACAGTGGGTCTTGAGTGAGACCCACTGCTGTGCTGGCTTCAGGTTGCCCCAGTGCAGTCATAGTTGTGGTGGTCACAGGGGTACTTGAGTGACTCCACCCCCAGCTTTAGTTGTCTCAGAATGAGCGAGAGAGAGAGAGAGAAGAGAGAGGCACTCCATTTGTTTGGGAGGAAGTAAGGGAAAAGAACAAGAGTTTCTGCCTGGTAATTCAGAGAATTCTCCCAGACCCTGTCCAAGACCACCAAGGTGATAGCTCTATGAGTCTGCAAGAATGACAGCGTTACTGAGCTTGGGGTGCCTGCTAAAGCAGATACAGCTTAGATCACAGCATTGAAGTCCTTTCAAATATGTAGAAAGCTTTCTTAAAAAGGATGGCTACAAACAAGCCCAGAAAGTCAAGACTGCAATAAATACCTAATTCATCAATGCCCAGACACCAAAGAACACCTATTAGCATCAGTGCCATCCAGGGAAGCATGACTGTTCCAAATGAATTAAATAAGCCACTAGGGACCAATCCTGGAGAAACAGAGATATGTGACCTTTCAGACAGAGAATTCAAAAGAGCCAAGTTGAGGAAACTTGAAGAAGTTCAACATAACACAGAGAAAGCTAACAAAGATTGAAATAATTAAAAAGAGTCAAACAGACACTATGGAGCTGAAAAGTACAACTGGAATACTGAAGAAAGCATCAGAGTCATTTAACAGCAGAAATAATCAAGCAGAAGAAAGAATTAATGAGCTTAGTCTATTTGAAAATATCCAGTCATAAGAGACAAAAAATGAATAAAATACAATGACGCACACCTAGAGGATCTAGAAAATAGCCTAAAAAGGGCAAATCTGAGTTATTTATGGGATCTAAAAATCAAAACAGTTGAACTCATGGAGATAGAGAGTAGAAGGATGGTTACCAGAGGCTGGGAAGGATAGTATGTGCTATCAAATAGCCTTATTCATTTTTTCTAACTATTTTTTTCTACCCGTTAATCATTCCCACTTCCAACCCACTCTCCACTACTCTTCCCAGCCTCTGGTAACCATCCTTCTACTCTCTATCTCCATGAGTTCAACTGTTTTGATTTTTAGATCCCATAAATAAGTGAAAATATGCAATGTTTGTATTTCTGTGCCTGGCTTATTTCACTTAACTTAGTGATCTCCAGTTTCATCCATATTGTTGCAAATGACTGGATCTCATTCTTTTTATGGCTGAATAGTATTTCTCTGTGCATATGTACATTTTCTTTATCCATTCATCTGTTGATAGACATTTACGTTGCTTACAAATCTTCAGTATTGCAAACAGTGCTGCAAAAAACACAGGAGTGCAAATATCTCTTTGATATACTGATTTCCTTTCTTTGGGGTACATATCTAGCAGTGGGATTGCTGGATCACATGGTACCTCTATTTTTAATTTTTCAAGGACCTTCTTCCAAACTGTTCTCCATAGTAATTGTACTAATTTACATTCTCACTAGTAGTGTACTAGTGTTCTCTTTTCTCCACATTCTCACCAGCATCTGTTATTGTCTATCTTTTGGATATAAGCCATTTTAACTGGGGTGAGATGATAGCTCATTGAAGTTTTGATTTGCATTTCTCTGATGATCAGTGATATTGAACACCTTTTCATGTGTTTGCCATTTGTAGGTCTTCTTTTGGGGAATGTCTACTCAAATCTTTTGCCCAATTTTTCATTGGATTATTAGATGTTTTTTCCTATAGAGTTGTCTGAGATCCTTATATCTTTTGGTTATTAATCCCTCATCAGAAGGATAGTTTGCAAATATTTTCTCCCATTATGGGGGTTTTCTCTTCACTTTGTTGATTGTTTTCTTTAATTTACAGAATTTTTTTTAACTTCATGTGATCCCATTTGTTCATTTTGGTTGCCTGTCCTTGTGGGGCATCGCTCAAGAAATCTTTGCCAAGACCAATGTCCTAGAGATTTTCCCCAGTGTTTTGGTATAGTAGTTTCATAGTTTGAGGTCTCAGAATTAAGTGTTTAATCCATTTTCATTTGATTTTTGTATATAGCAAGAGAGGGGTCATGGTGGATATGGTTTTTGCTGTATCCCACAGGTTCTGGTATGTTGTATTTCCATTATCAATTATTACAAGAAATTTCCCAATTACCTTCTTAATTTCTTCATTGACCCACTGATCATTCAGGACCATATTGTTTAATTTCTATGTATTTGTGTATAGTTTCCAAAATTCCTTGTTATTAATTTTTAGTTTTATTCCACTGTGGTTGGAAAATATGCTTGATATTATTTCAATTTTTTAAATGTTTTCAGACTTGTTTTGCAACTTAACATATGGTCTATTTTTGAGAATGATCCATGGGCTGAGGAAAAGAATATGTACTCTGTAGCCACTGGATGAAATGTTCTGTGAATATCTATTAGATCCATTTGATCTATAGTATACATTAGGTCCAATGCTGCTTCATTGATTTTTCTGTCTGGAGGATCTATCCAATGCTGAGTTTCCAGCTATCATTGTATTGGGATCTCTCTCTCTCTTTAGCACGAATAATATTTGTTTTATGTATCTAGGTGCTTCAGCATTGGGTGTATATACATTTTAAATTGTCATATCCTCTTGCTGAATTGATGCCCTAATTATCATGTAGTGACCTCCTTTGTCTCTTCTTATAGTTTTTGTCTTGAAATTTATTGTTTGATATAAGTACTGATGTTATGATTGATAAGTAAGGACTTACTCCTGCCATTTTGTCATTTGTTTTCTGGCTGTTTTGTGGTCTTCTTTCTTCCTTTCCTTCCTTTCTTCCCCTAGAGAAGGTGATATTCTCTGTGATATGATTTAGGTTCTTGCTTTTAACTTTTTGTGTATGTATTATATGTTTTTTGCTTGGATGTCAGCATAAGGCTTGCAAATATATTATAACCCATTATTTTAACCTGCTAACAACTTAACACTGTTTGCATAAACAAGCAAAGAGAAAACTAATAAAAAGTCTATGCTTTAACTTTGTCCCTCCACTTTTTAACATTTTATTGTTTCTATTTATATTTTATTGTACTGCCTATGTCTTAAAAAGTTGTCATATTTATTATTTTTGATTGGTTCATCCTTTACTCTTTCTAGTTGGGATGGGAGTAGTTTACACATCACAATTACAGTCTTATAATATTCTGTGTTTTTCTGTGTACTTACTATTATCAGTGAGCTTTGTAGCTTCAGATGATTACTTAGTGTTCATTACTGTCATTTTCTTTCTGATTGAAGTACTCCCTTTAGCATTTCCTATAGAACAGGTCTGGTGTTGATGTAATCCCTCAATTTTTATTTGTCTGAGAAAATCTTTATTTCTCCTTCATGCCTGAGGAATATTTACACTAGATATACAATTCTCAGGTAGAAGTTTTTTTTTTTTTCACTTTAAATATGTCATGCTACTCTCTCCTGGCCTGTAAGGTATCCACTGAAAAATCTGCTGCCAGATGTATTGGAGCTCCATTGTATGATATTTGTTTCTTTTCTCTGGCTGCTTTTAGGATTCTTTCTTTATCCATGATCTTTGGGAGTTTGATTGTTAAATGACTTGATGTCGTCTTCTTTGGGTAAAATTTGTTTGGTGTTCTATAACCTTCTTGTACTTGGATACTGATATCTTTCTCTAGGTCTGGGAAGTTCTTTGTTATTATCCCTTTGAATAAACTTTATGCCCCTATCTCTTTCTTTTCTTTATAGAGATAGAGTCTTGTTCTGTCGTACAGGCTCTAGGGCATTGGAGCTATCTTGGCTCACTGCCACTTCTGCCTCCTGGATTCAAGTGATTCTCCTGTCTCAGCCTCCTGAGTAGCTGGGATTATAGGCGCCGCCACCGCACCCGACTAATGTTTGTGTTTTTAGTAGAGATGGGGTTTCATCATGTTGACCAGGCTGGTCTCAAACTCCTGACCTCAAGTGATCTGCCCTCCTTGGCGTCCCACATTGCTGGGATTATAGGCATGAGCCACTGTGCCTGGCTGCGTAATAGCACTTTGGTAGGACATTTCAAAAATGGCATTCTGTCCGTGGGTGAAAAAGCAGTATGGTATGGAGGCTAAAGTTGTCATCTTTAGACTTATACCATCTAGAGTTCAAATCCAGTCTACTCCCTGTTTCCAGCTGAGTGACCTTGGGGAAGTTGTCTACCTTTTACAACCTTAGATTCCTAGTACCCAAAGCAACTTTTTCTAGATACAGTCTTTAAAGGAGGGAAAATTCAACAATGAAAAAAGAATTGGGAGAGCTACTTATGTTTTTTACTGCTCTCTCTCTCTCTCTCTCTCTGTATGTATGTATTTGTGTGTGTGTATATGTGTGCACATGCCTGTGGGTATGAAAGCATAAACTCAATCTCACTGTCACCAATCTCACTGGTCAATTGACTAGAATATTAAAAAGTATCTTTGTCACTCATCTTTACAATTTTCCCTTTAGACAGTGGTATATAGTAGAATTACACACAAACTGTATTTTATATCTATCCCAATAATGAGTTCATTCTTGACCACATTTATTAAAATGAATATCAATTATTTGCCACTTATCAAATGTTAGCCAACTTTACATCCACATCTAGTTATGTGACAGTTGAGCACTGATGTTTATTGCTGGATATTAGCAATTTTACAGAGCTTCACTGAAAACGTTTGCTGCCTCACAATCTGTTGGCACAAAAAGTATAACAAAGCAAATGACAGGAGAAGAGATTATAATGGAGTCTGATGGTTCATCTTTAAAAGGGAAACCTATTTCCAGAGAGAACATTTGCTCACAATGCGGAGTGCGGGCCATAGCTGGGGCTGCTATACTTTCAGCAGATGGAAGTGGGGTGGACTAGAAATTCACAGAGCATTGGAGACTGAGGTTTGTCACCTCACCAGATTGCTTTCTGAGTATTTCCTTGTCTAGCAGCTTTGAACCTGCAAATGCCAAGTGAGTACACATTGTCTTCTGAGTAAAAAAGCCTTCCCATGTGTTAATGTCAACACTAATCTTTTGTTAAGAGACCCATGGCTCAGATAGTTACATGTTTCCCTGTATTGTGTACATGTAAATATCACAGTCCATTTGCCTGTGGATACATTAATCAGATTTGAATGATAAAGTCATGGCTATCATATGAGGAAATAACCAAGCAGGTCAATTAACTCACTTCCTCCTAACCATGGCAGCCTTCTTTCCTCAACAATCAGTCTGGCCTTTGTCCAATTTCATTTTAAAGGAAAAGCCTTTGCAAAGTTCCTTTTCACGTAAGGCCATTAGCCTCCTGATTGTAGTACACTTTCGTTCTTCCTTCTTCCCACCTTTTTTTTTGGTCAATAGTTCACGTAAGATAATGAAATTCATACTCTGTTAAATTGCTCAAAGATCTAAAAGTAAAATCTTATTGTAATATGACAGGGCCGTGCTAAAAGAATTGTGTGTTAGTAATTTTCCATTATAGTAACTTACCATTGTGGCTGGAAGTGAAAAATGCTGAGACTTTTAACAATGAAGCAAGTTTCTTTAAAGGCCTCAATTAAAGGCAGGTAGCTGTATTCTGAGGGTTAAATTTAACATAATATAGTATGCATATTTTTAAAATGGCAGTAAAATGTGATTTGGGGGCTCTCAAACTTTATCCTGAAGTGTCATTTCTATCTCTAACAGGAAAGGACCTGTTTAATGTATTTGGCTTGGTACTGATGTCTGATGGGCTAATGGACACTAGAAATATGTAGAAGGATAGATTTAGATAAAAGAGGCCAGTGATTCATGCTCACTTATCAAATGATGTTTCATTCAGAGTTATGAATAAGTCATAATAAACACAGAACTATGATTTGTAGTTGAGCATCAATAAAAGAAGATTAATATCAGTGAAAAAAATAAGCAATAACCAGAAGAGATCCAAAAATTACTGTAAGTAAAAGACTTTTCATCACTCTCCCTTTTGTGTCCGGGAATAAGAGGTTTTAGTTAGTGCATATGTGTGTATGTGTGTATGTGTGTGTGTGTGTGTGTGTGTGTGTGTGTGTGTGTATGTGTTTTAATTTTAAGCAATAAAATCAAGTGCTTTGGTAGTAATATTATATATCACATCTTAAATATGTATAAATGCTCCTGGAGGTACAGGGCACTGTATTATCCAACAGCCTCAAAATCTTGAATGTCCACCTATTCTGTTGAATAAACTGTGCTAGATGCCATGGGAAGAAATAAAAGGTATACCATGATCTCTTTCACATATGAAATGAGCGAGCTTAGAGCCCTGTCCAATATGTTTTTCTTTCCATAGCTCCTTTATATTTTATATTTTTTTGAAAATTCATCCAACATGTGACAATCTTCAGTACCAGGGCAGTTTGAAGGGTCTGCTTAACAGCAATGAAATTTTAATCTAAAGAGTCAAGTAATGCCACATATATTTGTGAAACCCAAAGGACATGTTTCAAGGTAATAGCATTCCCATAAATCTAACTCATCCAATAGGGCTAAAAACTAGAATAAATTGGAAATGCAATTCATGTGAATTTACAGATGCATAAAAACCAGGGTCATCAGATCTGGATTTGGGTATTAGAAGGAATACCAAGCTGTTTGCTGTATTTGTCATATATCCATAGTCACATATCCTAATGTTCTAATCATTTGGATGACGGATTTTTTCCCCTAAGGCTTTGTACATATTTTAGTAATTTGTTGATGGTCAAAAATATTTAGACACAAGGTTTGGAATACCAAGGCCTTTTGGTATTGTGCAAGTGCATGTGTGTGTGTTAAGATTTTTCAAACAGAAAGCACCAGGTTTCTTCACAGGGTTCTCTTCACTCACTTTTGACATTTCTGATTCTAAACAATACAAATAGATGCAACCTGCTGTGTATTAAGCCTACTTTAAAACTGGCCCTTGGACTTTTCCTCTCTTCTGTAGATTTTTTTTTTTTTTTTTTTTTTTTTTTTTTTTTTTTTGCCAGTGTTTGGGGTTTTATCAACAATGGCTGGGGAAGAACTCAGGGTGGTAAGAACAGTTTATGATATGATAACCCCTAGCTTTCTTATCAGACATTAAGAGTAGGGGTGCTCGTCAGAAAAAGTAATTGCTAACATCATCAGGAGCTTACTATGACTAGGCTTTGCTGTGATTACTTCATATAATTAATTTTATTTATTCCTCACAATAACCCTATGATTTAGGTAATATTATTACCCTCATTTTGCATTTGAGACAACTGAGGTGCAGAGAGTATAAACGACTTGCACACAAACTGATAGTCTTTTTTTTTTTTTTTAGATTTTTATCTATTTTATTGCATTTTAGGGTTTGGGGTACATGTGAAGAACATGCAAGATTGTTGCATAGGTACACACGTGGCAGTGTGATTTGCTGCCTTCCTCCCCATCACCTATATCTGGCATTTCTCCCCATGCTCTCTCTCCCCACCTCCCCACTCCCTGCTGTCCCTCCCCTATTTCCTGCCAACAGACCCCAGTGTGTAGTGCTCCCCTCCATGTGTCCATGTGTTCTCATTGTTCTTAAGTGGCAAAACTGGGTGTCCTACCCAAGCAGTCTAGTTTCAGAGCCCAAGACAGTAACCACTTCACTGAGCTGTCTTACCCTTAGAGAGTTTTGTTGACAGACCTGAGAGTGATGTGGTCCGGGCGTCAGTATTTAAAAAAAATCTCCTGTTGAAATTCTGGTGAGCTTTCAGGGTTTAGATGCTCTGTCTGAAAGCAAGCTGACCTGGCTTCTTTGAAAAAGAGCCAGTACCCAGGTCTGAAGGGAAAATGGAGGCAGACAGCAGAGATGCTTATGGGCCATCTGATGATAAACACCTACCATATGGTCAAAATGATTCCCACTGCCTCCCAGTGAGAGAAGCAGACACTTTTGCGTATGAAATGCACTCCTTATTTTCTTGTGCAGTGGTTTCAGTTCAAATTAAATGTTTCACATCAGACAAGGAACTAATAACAAATGATCTTCTCCCTCAGTGGTGCAGTAACAAATATGTAGTAATTTGAAAGCTGGGAAGAAAATTATTACTCCCAAAGATGCAATAAATATATGATGTGTTTAGAGAGTCCTTTGATGAAATGAACACTGAAGGTGCTGCTAGCAGTACTTCTGCCTAAGAAAAAAAAAAAAAGTGTAGTCAAAAAAAGAAGAAGCATTTAAAAATGCTGTCTGATCTGTCAACATTTTGTTAACATGTAATACCTTAAGGACACAACTTAGAAGTCGAATCTTCAGTGAAGCAAAAACTCATTCTTTCTTCACATCACAGGAGATGAAACTAGCGAGTAGAACAGCCAGGCATAAAATTTTGCAGTTTAAAAGCAACTTAGTAAGATAGACTGTTTCTGCCCTCTTTCTTATTTTGATTGGTCTCTGAAAAGGGCAATGGCCAAACATTTTGTTTTTCTTCAGAAAAATACCCTGATGCCTTCCCTCTCCTCTCCCCAGGAGCCATTTCCATTCTACTCTCTTAGTTGTCACACTATCCTAGGAGATCTGCTATTTCTTCTCACTGCCACGCTTCCTGTTTCAAGGACTCCAAAGAAATCAGTTACAGCCCATATATTTGATTGCATCTGGCCCTGATCTAAAGCATTAGCAGAGACAAGAAAGAAGTTCAAGGCCAGGAGTACCTGCTGCTGCTAGTGTGCAGACCTAGGGAGAGTTCAAGGTCAGTCTCTGCAAAGGGTCTTGCCTACTTAATGCTTGCAATAGCCAGCATTCTTCCTGGAGCCTACCAGGCAGGTTACCACACTGAAGGGCAGCAGCATACTCGTGTTGAGATCGGGCTTTTTACCTTTACTTTTTTTTTTTTTTTTTTGAAATAAGTATAGATCCACAAGCAGTTGCAGCAAAATGTACTGAGAAATCTCATGCACCATTCACCCGTCTGTCTCCAATGTTATCATCTTGCATAATCATAGCACAATAATAAAACCATAAAATTGACATTGGTATAATCTACAGAATTTATTCAGATTTCACCAGTTATAGATGAACTCATTTGTGTGTATTCGTGTATATGTGTAGTTCTATGCAATTCTATCACTTATGTAGCTTCATGTAACTACCACAACCAATTTGTAGAACTGTTCCCTTACCTCAAGGCAACCTCATGCTACCACTTTATAGTCACCCCTACTTCCCAAATATTAGTCTCTGGAAATTACTAACCTGTTTACTATCTATACGCTACATTATTTCAAGAATATTATATAAATGGAACATAAGATATGTACATTTTTTTCACTCAGCATAATTCCCTTGAGGTCTACCAAAGGTGTTGCATGTATTAAAAGTTCTTTCTGTTCTTGCAGAGTAGTATTCCATAATATGAATATACCATGGTCTGTTTAACCATTCACTTGTTGAAGGACATCTGGGTTGTTTCCAAATTTTGGCTATGACAAATAAAGCTACTTTGAAAATTAGTGTACAGGTTTTTGTGGGTCATATAGCAGTTGCACATTTAGTTTTACAAGAAACTGTCAAACTCCTTTCCAGAGTGGCTATATCAATTTACATTCTCATCAGCAACATATGCATGATTTGGTTTATTAACATCTTTGCCAGCATTTGGTGTTGTCATTGTTTTTCTATATTTATCCATTCTGATAGCTATGTAGTGATATTTCATTGTGGTTTTAATTCTCCTTTCCATAATGGTTAATGATGTTAAATTTTTTTCTGTGCTTATTTGACATCTCTATATTCTCTTTGGTGTAATATTTATTCATGTCTTTTGCCCATTTTCTAAGTGAATTGTTGTATTTTTAGTATTGAGTTTTGAAATTTCCTTATCTATTCCAGATAGAGGCCCTTTATCAGATAGGTCATTGCAAATATTTCTTTCCAGTCTGTAATTTGTCTTTTTAAGTGAACATTATTATTATTTTTTTTATAGTACAAAAGGTTTTAATTTTTATCAGGTTCAATTTACCAATTTTTCTTTTTATGGACCATACTTTTGGTGTCAGGTCTAATAACTTTTGTCTAGCCCTAAATCCCAAAGATGTTTACTTTTGTTATTATTTTGCCAATAAATGTACAGTTGTCCAATTACTACAACACTATCTGTTGAAAAGTCTAACGCCCATTCTTCTTCCATTGAATTACTTTTGCATTTTGTCAAAATTAGTTGCACATATTTGTGGAGTTTATTTCTTGGTTCTCTGTTTTGTTCTATTGACCTATGTGTTTATTCTGCCAATACCACACTGTCTTGATTGCTGTATCTATGTAATAAACCTTACTAGCAGGAATAGTGATTTTTCCCTCATCTTCTTTTAAGAAAAAAATTTTTCCTTTTTCACCTTTTTTTTTCTCATGCTATTCTTATTCAAGAGTACATTCAAGAGTAAACTTGTCGGCAATTTTTCTATCCCTAAATTAGCTATGGCTGAATTCATTCTATCTAGTCTGAATAGAGTAAGTGCCTTTTGGAAGTAGACAAAGGAACCAGTGTATTGTGGGGGAATGCCAAGTGCATAACTTAGATTTTCTAGGGTAACAGAATGAGGCATTTCGAGGATATGTTTGGTTTGCTTTACTACTAACTCTTTTTAAAATTTTTATGATACTTTAAGTTCTAGGATACATGTACAGAACATGCAGGTTTGTTACACAGTTATACACATGCCATGTTGGTTTGCTGCAACCATCAACCATCATCTAAATTAGGTATTTCTCCTAATGCTATCCCTCCTCTATCCCTCCCCAACAGGCCCCAGTGAGTGATGTTCCCCTCCCTGTGTCCATGTGTTCTCATTGTTTAACTCCCACTTATGAGTGAGAACATATGGTATTTGGTATTCTGTTCTTGTGTTAGTTTGCTGAGAATGATGGTTTCTAGCTTCATCCATGTCCCTGAAAAGGACATGAACTCATTCTTTCTTATGGCTGCATATTATTCCATGCTGTATGTGTGCCACACTTTCTTTATCCAGTCTATCAGTGATGGGCATTTGGGTTGGTGGCAAGTCTTTGCTATTGTGAACAGTGTCAAAATAAACATATGTGTGCATGTGTCTTTATAGTAGAATGATTTATAATTCTTTGGGTATATACCCAGTAATGGGATTGTTGGGTCAAATGGTATTTCTAGCTCTAGATTGCTGAGGAATTGCCACACTGTCTTTCACAATGGTTGAACTAATTTACACTCCCACCAACAGTGTGAAAGTGTTCCTTTTTCTCCACATCCTCTCCAGTATCTATTGTTTCCTAATTTATTTTATTTTATTTTTATTTTTATTTTTATTTTTTAATTGCATTTTAGGTTTTGGGGTACATGTGAAGAACATGCAAGGTTGCTGCATAGGTACACACATGGCAGTGTGATTTGCTGCCTTCCTCCCCTTCACCTATATCTGGCATTTCTCCCCATGCTATCTCTCTCCAACTCCCCACCCCCCCGTCCCTCCCCCATTTCCCCTCAACGGACCCCAGTGTGTAGTGCTCCCCTCCCTGTGTCCATGTGTTCTCATTGTTCAACACCTGCCTATGAGTGAGAACATGTGGTGTTTGATTTTCTGTTCTTGTGTCAGTTTGCTGAGAATGATGGTTTCCAGGTTCATCCATGTCCCTACAAAGGACATGAACTTATCATTTTTGATGACGGGATAATATTCCATGGTGTATATGTACCACATTTACCCTGTCCAGTCTATCATCAATGGGCATTTGGGTTGGTTCCAGGTCTTTGCTATTGTAAACAGTGCTGCAATAAACATTCGTGTGCATGTGTCCTTATAGTAGAATGATTTATAATCCTTTGGATATATACCCAGTAATGGGATTGCTGGGTCAAATGGGATTTCTATTTCTAGGTCCTTGAGGAATCGCCACACTGTCTTCCACAATGGTTGAACTAATTTACACTCCCACCAACAGTGTAAAAGTGTTCCTATTTCTCCACATCCTCTCCAGCATCTGTTGTCTCCAGATTTTTTAAAGATCACCAGTCTAACTGGCATGAGAAGGTATCTCAATGTAGTTTTGATTTGCATTTCTCTAATGACCAGTGATGACGAGCATTTTTTCGTATGTTTGTTGGCCTCCTGTATGTCGTCTTTTGTAAAGTGTCTGTTCATATCCTTTGCCCACTTCTGAATGGGCTTGTTTGTTTTTTTCTTGTAGATCTGTTTTAGTTCTTTGTAAATTCTGGATATCAGCCCCTTGTCAGATGGGTAGACTGCAAAAAATTTTTTCCCATTCTGTTGGTTGCTGATTAACTCTAATGACTGTTTCTTTTGCCGTGCAGAAGCTGTGGAGTTTGATTAGGTCCCATTTGTCTATTTTGGCTTTTGTTGCCAATGCTTTTGGCATTTTGGTCATGAAGTCCTTGCCTACGCCTATGTCCTGAATGGTTTTGCCTAGATTTTCTTCTAGTGTTTTTATGGTGTTAGATCTTATGTTTAAGTCTTTAATCCATCTGGAGTTAATTTTAGTGAAAGGTGTCAGGAAGGGGTCCAGTTTCTGCTTTCTGCACATGGCTAGCCAGTTTTTCCCAACACCATTTATTAAACAGGGAATCCTTTCCCCATTGCTTGTGTTTGTCAGGTTTGTCAAAGATCGGATGGTTGTAGATATGTTGTGTTTACTCTGAGGCCTCTGTTCTGTTCCATTGGTCTATATCTCTGTTTTGGTACTAGTACCATGCCGTTTTGATTACTGTAGTCTTGTAGAATAGTTTGAAGTCCGGTAGTGTGATGCCTCCTGCTTTGTTCTTTTTGCTTAGAATTGACTTGGCTATGCGGGCTCTCTTTTGGTTCCATATGAAGTTTAAGGTGTTTTTTTTCCAGTTCTGTGAAGAAGGTCATTGGTAGCTTGATGAGGATAGCATTGAATCTGTAAATTACTTTGGTCAGTATGGCCATTTTCATGATATTGATTCTTCCTAAGCATGAACATGGAATGTTTCTCCATCTGTTTGTGTCCTCTTTTATTTCATTGAGCAGTAGTTTGTAGTTCTCCTTGAAGAGGTCCTTTACGTTCCTTGTTAGTTGTATTCCTAGGTATTTTATTCTCTTTGTAGCAATTGTGAATGGCAGTTCGTTCTTGATTTGGCTCTCTTTAAGTCTGTTACTGTTGTATAGGAATGCTTGTGATTTTTGCACATTGATTTTGTATCCTGAGACTTTGCTGAAGTTGTTTATCAGTTTCAGGAGATTTTGGGCTGAGATGATGGGGTCTTCTAGATATACAATCATGTCATCTGCAAATAGAGACAGTTTGATTTCATCCTTTCCTTTTTGAATACCCTTTATTTCTTTTTCTTGCCTGATTGCTCTGGCTAGAACTTCCAATACTGTATTGAATAGGAGTGGTGAGAGAGGGCATCCTTGTCTAGTGCCAGATTTCAAAGGGAATGCTTCCAGTTTTTGCCCATTCAGTATGATATTGGCTGTTGGTTTGTCGTGAATAGCTTTTATTATTTTGAGATACATTCCGTCAATACCTGGTTTATTGAGAGTTTTTAGCGTAAAGGGCTGTTGAATTTTGTCAAACGCCTTCTCTGCATCAATTGAGATAATCATGTGGTTTTTGTCTTTGATTCTGTTTATGTGGTGAATTACGTTTATGGACTTGCATATGTTGAACCAGCCTTGCATCCCTGGGATGAATCCTACTTGATCATGGTGGATAAGGTTTTTGATGTGCTCTTGCAATTGGCTTGCCAGTATTTTATTGAAGATTTTTGCATCTATGTTCATCATGGATATTGGCCTGAAGTTTTCTTTTCTTGTTGAGTCTCTGCTGGGTTTTGGTATCAGGATGATGTTTGTCTCATAAAATGATTTGGGAAGGATTCCCTCTTTTTGGATTGTCTGGAATAGTTTCAGAAGGAATGGTAGCAGCTCCTCTTTGTATGTCTGGTAGAATTCGGCTGTGAACCCATCTGGACCTGGGCTTTTTTTGGGTGGTAGGCTCTTAGTTGCTGCCTCAACTTCAGACCTTGTTATTGGTCTAGTCAGGGTTTTGACTTCTTCCTGGTTGAGGCTTGGGAGGATGCAGGTGTCCAGGAATTTATCCATTTCTTCCAGGTTTACTAGTTTATGTGCATAGAGTTGTTTGTGATAATCTCTGATGATGGTTTGGATTTCTGTGGAATCTGTGGTGATATCCCCTTTATCATTTTTTATTGCATCAATTTGATTATTCTCTCTTTTTTATTAATCTGGCTAGTGGTCTATTTTGTTGATCTTTTTGAAAAACTAGCTCTTGGATTTATTGATTTTTTGAAGAGTTTTTTGTGTCTCTATTTCCTTCAGTTCTGCTCTGATCTTGGTTATTTCCTGTCTTCTGCTAGGTTTTGAGTTTTTTTTGATCTTGCTCCTATAGCTCTTTCAATTTTGATGATAGGGTGTCAATTTTAGATCTCTCTTTTCTTCTCATGTGGGCACTCATTGCTATATATTTGCCTCTAGAGACTGCTTTAAATGTGTCCCAGAGATTCTGGTATGTTTTGTCTTCATTCTCATTGGTTTCAAAGAACATCTTTATTTCTGTCTTCATTTCATTGTTTATCCAGTCAACATTCAAGAGCAAGTTGTTCAGTTTCCATGAAGCTGTGCAGTTCTGAGTTAGTTTCTGCATTTTGAGTTCTAACTCGATTGCACTGTGGTCTGAGAGACAGTTTGTTATGATTTCCATTCTTTTGCATTTGCTGAGGAGTGATTTATTGCCAATTATGTGGTCAATTTTAGAGTAGATGTGATGTGGTGCTGAGAAGAATGTATATTCTGTGCATTTGGGGTGGAGAGTTCTGTAAATGTCTATTAGGTTTGCTTGTTCCAGGTCTCAGTTCAGGTCCTGGATATCCTTGTTAATTTTCTGTCTGGATGATCTGTCTAATATTGACAATGGGGTCTTAAAGTCTCTCACTATTGTTGTGTGGGAGTCTAAGTCTCTTTGTAAGTCATTAAGAACTTGCCTTATGTATCTGGGTGCTTTTGTATTGGGTGCGTATATATTTAGGATCGTTAGCTCTTCTTGTTGCAGTGATCCTTTTACCATTATGTAATGTCCTCCTTTGTCTCTTTTGATCTTTGTTGCATTAAAGTCTATTTTATCAGAGATGAGAATTGCAACTCCTGCTTTTTTTTTGCTCTCCATTTGCTTGGTAGATCTTCCTCTATCCGTTTATTTTGAGCCTTTGTGTATCCTTGCATGTAAGATGGGTTTCCTGGATACAGCACACTGATGGGTTTTAGCTTTTTATCCAATTTGCCAGTCTGTGTCTTTTGATTGGGGCATTTAGTCCATTGACATTTAGGGATAGTATTGTTATGTGTGAATTTGATACTGTCATTTTGATGCTATCTGGCTGTTTTGTTGGTTAGTTGATGCAGATTCTTGATTGTGTTGATGCTCTTTACCATTTGATATGTTTTTGGAGTGGCTGGTACTGGTTGTTCCTTTATATGTGTAGAGCCTCTTTCAGGAGTTCTTGTAGAGCAGGTTTGGTGGTGATGAAATCTCTGAGTACTTGCTTGTTCGCAAAGGATTTTATTTTTCCTTCACTTATGAAGCTTAGTTTGGCTGGATAGGAGATTCTGGGTTGAAAGTTCTTTTCTTTAAGCATGTTGAATATTGGCCCCAAATCTCTTCTGGCTTGTAGGGTTTCTGCTGAGAGATCTGCTGTGAGTCTAATGGGCTTCCCTTTGTGGGTAACCCGATCTTTCTCTCTGGCTGCCCTTAGCATTTTCTCTTTCATTTCAACCCTGGTGAATCTGATGATTATGTGCCTTGGGGTTGCTCTTCTTAGGAGTATCTTTGTGGTGTTCTCTGTATTTCCTGTATTTGAATATTGGTCTGCCTTGCTAGGTTGGGGAAGTTTTCCTGGATAATATCCTGAAGAGTATTTTCCAGCTTGGTTTCATTCTCTTCGTCACATTCAGGTACACCTATCAAACGTAGATTAGGTCTTTTCACATAGTCCCATATTTCTTGAAGATTTTGTTCATTCCTTTTTGCCCTTTTTTCTCTGTTCTTGCCTTCTCCTTTTATTTCATTGAGTCGATCTTCGACCTCTGATATCCTTTCTTCTGCTTGGTCAATTCGGCTGTTGAAGCTTGTGCATGCTTCACGAAGTTCTCGTGTTGTGTTTTTCAGCTCCATCAATTCACTTATATTCCTCTCTATGCTGTCCATTCTCGTTAGCATTTCGTCCAATCTTTTTTCAAGGTTCCTAGTTTCTTTGTGTTGGATTAGAACATGTTCTTTTAGCTCACTGTAATTTCTTACTACCCACCTTCTGAAGTCTGATTGTGTCATGTCATCACCCTCTTTCTCCATCCGGTCTGGTTCCCTTGCTGGTGAGGAGTTGTGATCCCTTTTAGGAGGAGAGGTGTTCTGGTTTCGGGGGTTTTCATCTTTTTGCACTGGTTTCTTCCCATCTTTGTAGGTTTATCCACCTGTTGTCTTTGTAGTTACTGTCTTTCAGATTGGGTCTCTGAGTGAGCTTCCAGTTTGTGGATGCTGAATTTACTTCTTTTTCTTGGCTTTCCTTCTAACAGTCTGGCCTCTCTGCTGTAGGACTGCTGAGGTCCACTCCAGGCCCTGCTTGCCTGGGGATCACCTGCAGCAGCTGCAGAACAGTAAGAGTTGCTACCAGTTTCCTCTTCTGCTATCTTTGTCCCGGAAGGATGCCCGCCAAATGTCAGTCTGTTCTCTCCTTTATGAGGTGACTCTTTGGATCTATGGGGGTCAGGGAGCTGCTTGAGGAGACAGTCTGTCTTTCATTGGGGATCAAGTCCTGAGCTGTGAGCCCCGTTGTTCATTCAGAGTTGCTGGGCTGGTACGTTTAGGTCTGCTGCAGCAGAACTCATAAACTCTTTTTTTTCCCCTTTTTTCCTGGTGCTCTGTCCCAGGGAGTTAGGGCTTTACTTATGAGTTACCATTGTGCTGCTGCCTTTTTTTTTTTTTTTTTCTTTCAGGGCTGCCCTGCCCAGCTAGGAGGCAGTCTAGTCCCTGTCTGCCTGCAGAGGCTTTGCTGAGCTGCTGTGGGCTCCGCCCAGCTGCCTTGTGATCTTCCCTGCAGTAGTGTGTATATGGGTGTAGTTAGAACTGCTTCGGCAATGGTGGCCCCGCCTCTGTTATGGCGGACTCTCTCTGTAGTAGCGCGTCGCCTCAGCAATGGCGGGCTGCCTCAGCGATGGCAGGCTGCCTCCATAGTGGTGGAGAGTCTCAGTAATGGTGGATGCCCCTCCCCCACAGAGCTGGACCGTTCCGGGTTCAGCTGTGCTTGCTGTGAAATGCTCAACCCAGAGCGTTTTCAATTACTGTTTTTGTTTTCTTTGTTGTTGTTGGGGAGGGGGGTGGAACCAACCGAGCCTGATCACCTGGCTCCCTGACTCAGAGTCTTTTTTTTTAATTTAATTGAATGACCCAGCATTCCAGTCGCCTGTTGAAAAGGCACCGGGATCTCCAGTGCTGTGACTCACTGAGCCGGCTCAAACTGTGGCGCCAAGGTTCCTGGTGGTTTTTTTGCCTAGGAATCTCCTGGCCTGGCTCGCTGTTTCAGATGAATGGGCAACTCTGCCATCTCAGGGCTCCAATCGCCAGCTAAGAGGGCTCACAGACCAGTGGCTTTTGTATAGAGAACCGCTGCAACAGGGCGTGGTCAAAGCAGCTGCATGGGCCAAATCAGCCCCGTGGGGGCCAAAACAGCCACACTGGCTGAAACAGCGGCACTGGCGACCCCTCTGCCTGGGAATCTCCTGGTCTGTGGGCAATAAAAATTCATCTGGAAATGCAGCGTCCACTCACCCTCTGCACTTTCACTGGGAGCTGAAGTCCTGAGCTGTTCTTAGTCGGCCATCTTCCCAGCAGTCTCTGTTTCCTGATTTTTTAATGATCGCCATTCTAACTGGCATGAGATAGTATCTCACTGTGGTTTTGATTTGCATTTCTCTAATGACCAGTGATGACAAGCTTCTTTCATATGTTTGTTGCCTGCATAAATGTCTTTTTTTTTTTTTTTGAGAAATATCTGTTCATATCATTTGCCCACTTTTTGATGGGGTTGTTTGTTTTTTCCTTGTAACTTTGTTTAAGTTCTTTGTAGGTTCTGGATATTAGCCCTTTGCCAGATGGATAGCTTGCAAAAATTTTCTTCCATTCTGTAGGTTGCCTGTTCATTCTGATGTTAGTTTCTTTTGCTGTGAAGAAGCTCTTTAGTTTAATTAGATCCCATTTGTCAATTTTGGTTTTTGTTGCCATTGCTTTTGCTATTTTAGTCATAAAGCCTTTGCCCATGCCTATGTCTTGAACGACATAGGCATTCAGAAAAACTGAGTAGGTTTTCTTCTAGGGTTTTTATGGTTTTAGGTCTTATGTTTAAAAATTTAATCAATCTGGAGTTAATTTTCATATAAGGTGTAAGGAAGGGGTCCAGTTTCAGTTTTCTTCATATGGCTAGCCAGTTTTCCCAACACCATTTATTAAATAGGAAATCGTTTCCCCATTGCTTGTTTTTGTCATGTTTGTCAAAGATCAGATGGTTGTAGACATGTGGCATTATTTCTGAGGCCTCTGTTCTGTTCCATTGGTCTATATATCTGTTTTGGTACCAGTACCAGTTTTTGTTACTGTAGCGTTGTAGTATAGTTTGAAGTCAGGCAGTGTGATGCCTCCAGCTTTGTTCTTTTTGCTTAGGATTGTCTTGGCTATGCGGGCTCTTTTTAGTTTCATATGAAATTTAAAGTAGAGTTTTTTTTCTAATTCTGTGAAGAAAGTCAATGGGAGCTTGATGGGGATAGCACTGAATCTATAAATTACTCTGGGCAATATGGCCATTTTCATGATATTGATTCTTCCTATCCATGAGCATGGAACGTTTTTCCATTTGTTTGTGTCCTGTCTTATTTCCTTGAGCAATGGCTTGTAGTTCTCCTTGAAGAGATCCTTCACATCTTTTCTAAGTTCCATTCCTAGATATTTTATTCTCTTTGTAGCAATTATGAATGGGAGTTCACTCATGATTTAACTCTCTGTTTGTCTATTATTGGTATATAGAATGTTTGTGATTTTTGCACATTGATTTTGTATCTTGAGACTGCTGAAGTTACTTATCAGCTTACGGAGATTTGAGGCTAGACAAAGGTCACTGGTTCTGTTTATGTGATGAATTATGTTTATTGATTTGCATACGTTGAACCAGCCTTGGATCCCAGGGATGAAGCTGACTTGATCATGGTGGATAAGCTTTTTAATACGCTGCTGGATCTAGTTTTCCAATGTTTTATTAAGGATTTTTGCATAGTTGTTCATCAGGGATATTGGCCTGAAATTTTCTTTTTTTGCTGTGTCTCTGACATGTTTTGGTATTAGGATGAGTCCCTCTTTTTCTATTGTTTGGAACAGTTTCAGAAGGAATGGTACCATCTCATTTTTGGACCTCTGGTAGAATTCGGCTATGAATCTGTCTGGTCCTGGGCTTTTTTGGGTTAGTGGGCTATTAATTACTGCCTCAATTTCAGAACTTGTTTTTGGTCCATTCAGAGATTCAACTTCTACTTGGTTTGGTCCTGGGAGGGTGTATGTGTCCAAGAATTTATCCATTTATTCTAGATTTTTTAGTTTATTTGTGTAGAGGTGATTATAGTATTCTCTGATTGTAGTTTATATTTCTGTAGGATCAGTGGTGAGGCTTCCAATTATGTGGTCAATTTTAGATTAAGTGTGATGTGGTACTTAGAAGAATGTATATTCTGTTGATTTGAGGTGGAGAGTTTTATAGCTGTCTATTAGGTCCGCTAGGTCCAGAGCAGAGTTCAAGTCCTGAATATACTTGTTAAATTTCTGTCTCATTGATCTGTCTAATATTGACAGTGGGGTGTTAAAGTCTCCCACTATTATTGTGTGGGAGTCTAAGTCTCTCTGTAGGTCTCTAAGAACTTGCTTTATGAATCTGGGTGCTCCTGTATTGGGTGTATATATATTTAGGATTGTTAGCTCTTCTTGTTGCATTGTTCCCTTTACCATTATGTAATGCCCTTCTTTGTCTTTTCTGATCTTTTTGGTTTAAAGTCTGTTTTATCAAAGACTAGCATTGTAAGCCCTGCTTTATCATTATTATTTTATTTTATTTTATTTTATTTTATTTTTTGCTTTCCATTTGCTCAATAAATATGCCTCCATCCATTTATTTTGAGCCTATGTGTATCTTTGAATGTAAAATGGGTCTCCTGAATACAGCACACTGATAGGCCTTGACTTTTTATCCAATTTTCTAGTCCGTGTGTTTTAATTAGGGGCATTTTGCCTATTTACATTTAAGGTTAATATTGTTACATTTGAATTTGATCCTGTCATTATGATGCTAGCTGGTTATTTTGCCTGTTAGTTGATGCAGTTTCTTCATAGTGTCAATAGTCTTTATAATTTGGTATGTTTTTGAAGTAGCTGGTACCAGGTTTTCCTTTCCATGTTTAGTGCTTACTTCTGGAGCTCTTGTAAGGCAGACCTGGTGATGATAAAATCACTCAGCAATTGCTTGTCTGTAAAGGATTTTATTTCTCCTTCACTTAAGAAACTTAATTTGGCTGGATATTAAATTCTGGGTTGAAAATTATCTTCTTAAAAAATGTTGAATATTGGCCCCAACTCTTCTGCCTTGTAGTGTTTCTGCAGAGAAATCCACTGTTAGTCTGATGGGCTTCCCTTTGTGGGTAACCCAAACTTTCTCTCTGGTTGCCCTTACCATTTTTTCCTTCATGTTAACCTAGGTCAATCTGATGATTATGTGTCTTGGGGTTGTTCTTTTCGAGGAGTGTCTTTGTGGTGTTCTCTATATTTCCTGAATTTGAACTTTGGCCCATCTTGCTAGACTGGGGAAGTTCTCCTGGATAATATCCTAAAGAATGTTTTCCAACTTGGTTTCATTTTCCCCATCACTTTCAGGTACACCAATCAAATGTAGGTTTGGTCTTTTCACATAGTCCCATATTTTTTTGAGGCTTTGCTTGTTCCTTTTCATTCTTTTTTTTCTATTCTTCTCTTCATGCTTTATTTCATTAAGTTGATCTTCAATCTCTGATATCCTTTCTTCTGCTTGATCAATTCAGCTATTGATATTTGTATGCTTCACGAAGTTCTCATGCTGTGTTTTTCAGCTCCATCAGGTGATTTATGTTCTTCTCTAAACTGGTTATTCTAGTTCACAATTCGTCTAACAATTTTTCAAGGTTGTTAGCTTTCTTGCATTGGGTTAGAACATGCTTTTTTAGCTCAGAGGAGTTTGTCATTACCTACCTTCTGAAGCCTACTTCTGTCAATTTGTCAAACTCATTCTCTGTCCATTTTTGTTCCCTTGTTGGTGAGGAGTTGTGATCCTTTGAAAGAGAAGATCACCTGATATTTGGAATTTTCAACCTTTTTGCACTTTTTTTTTTTTTTTTTTTTTTCATCTTCATGGTTTAATCTACCTTTGGTCTTTGATGTTGGTAACCTTCAGGTGGGGTTTCTCTGTGGATGTCCTTTTTGTTGATGTTCATGCTGTTTCCTTCTGTTAGTTTTCCTTCTAACAGTAGGATCCCTCTGCTGCAGGTCTGCTGAAGTTTGCTGGAGGTTCATTCCAGACCCTGTTTGCCTGGGTATCACTAGCAGAGGCTGCAGAACAGCAAAGAGGGGCACTCACCAGATGCCAGCTAGAGCTGTCCTGCATGAAGTGTCTGTCAACCCCTGCTGGGAGGCGTCTCCGAGTTAGGAGGCACAGGGGTCAGGGACCCACTTGAAGAATCAGTCTGTCCCTTAGCAGAGATCAAGCACTGTGCTAGGAAATCAGCTACTCTCTTCAGAGCCGGCAGGCAGGGATGTTTAAGTCTGCTGAAGCTGCTCCCACAGCTGCCCCTTCCCCCAGGTACTCTGTCTCAGGGAAATGGGAATTTTATTTATAAACCCCTGACTGGGGCTGCCACCTTTCTTTCAGAGAAGCCCTGCCCAGAGAGGAGGAATCTAGAGAGGCAGTCTGGCTACAGAAGATTTGCTGAGCTGCAGTGGGCTCTGCCTAGGTTGAAGTTTCCAGCAGCTTTGTTTACACTGTGAGGGGAAGACCACCTACTCAAGCCTCAGTAATGGTGGACCCCTCTACCCCCACCAAGCTCGAGCATCCCAGATCAACTTCAGACTGCTGTGCTGGCAGTGAGAATTTCAAGCCAGTGGATCCTAGCTTGATAGGTTCTATGGGGGTGGGATTTGCTGAGCTAGACCACTTGACTCCCTGGCTTCGGCTCCCTTTCCATGAGAGTGAGCAGTTTTGTCTCACTGGCATTTCAGGTGCCATTGGGGTATGAAAAAGAAACTTCTGCAGCTAGCTCAGTGTCTGCCCATATGGCTGCCCAGTTTTGTGCTTGAAACCCAGGATGGTGTAGGCACCCAATGGAATCCCCTGGTCTTTGGGTTGCAATGACTATGAGAAAAGCATAGTATCTGGGTTGCAATGCACTGTTCCTCAAGGCACAGTCCTGCACAGCTTCCCTTGGCTGGGGGAGGGAGTTCCGTAACCCATTGTACCTCCTGGGTGAGGTGATGCCCCACCCTGCTTTGGCTTGCCCTCCATGGGCTGCACCCACTGTCTAACCAGTCCCACTGAGATGAGTTGGGCACCTCAGTTAGAAATGTCGAAATCACCCACCTTCTGTGTTGATCTCACTGGGAACTGCAGACCAGAGCTGTTTCTGTTCAGCCATCTTACCAGCCACCACAAACATCACTACTAACTTTTTAGAAATGCACTCTATAACATCTCAGCCCAGACAGCATAAACAATTTAAGGAATCAAAGTGATATTCAGTCTGGGTGGCCTTCAGACAGTTAACTAGAAGAGACTCCATGAGAAGTTGTCTGATTTTTGCCTCTGTGGTTTAAAAAATTTTTCCATCATGAGGAAGCCGAAAACCATGGGGTTAAGCCACTGGCCTAATTAAAAAACAAATCAGAGAAAAAGAAACAAAACCCCCAAACTTCTAACTTTGTTTCTCCCTAACTGCTGACTGCTGATATTCCACTTTACCCCTTTAAGACAAGCTTTTAAGTCCTTATAACATGTATACATCACTGGGAGGGTTGATGCTTTCAAGACTTTTTGATAACTTCCTTAGAATGATTCTGTGCATCTCATACTTTATTGACATTGAATTTTTTGTGGGGAAAGGAGTAGAAGAGATCCTATGAAAGTACCCAATATGGAAAGATTGAGAGGGCCATAGAAGAGCCTAGGATGGAGAGGTCAGTGATTCTGAGGACAAACTTCGTCCTGTTCATAATGCTTTCCAAAGCCAAGTTTGCCTTAGACTCTTAGCTTTCTTTGCCAATTATGCAATTATCCTCTTTTTCTTAGATGGTTTCTCATTACAAAAACCAAAACCTAGCTTTAACATTGTTCTTTGTATATAGTATATTTTATTGATCATTTGGTTATTCTCAGGTTGTTTGAGGAAGGTTGAAATACGACACTTGGAAGGCTGTCATATATGTGAAAGGAAAGGCGTCACTTAATACATCCAAACCAAATGAATTCTATTTAATTCCATTCAATTTTATGTGGTTCAGTTCAGTTCAGTTCAACATTTACTGCATGTTAAGCAAATGCCAGACACTGAGCTCTGGTTCCGAATATGTGTGTTAGCCAAAACAGAATCACTTTTGTGACATGGGTACTGGCACCCAAGCCAGTCACTCCACTGCCACAGGGACAGAAAGTTGTATTTTTAACAATAAAGACAGAAGAAAGTTATGGTTATCAACTTAGAGAAAAAATGGATTTCTGAATGGAACTTACATATCTTTGAGTCCAACTGTGACATGCTTCCTGGAGGGTGAGTTCATAATTTCCCGGCTTTTCCTCATCTGACATGCCAGCAGTGGATCAGAGGGCTACTGAGAGAAAAAGTGGGCTGGGCCATCATAGTCAGACTAAGATAATGTGATAAAGGGACATTCAGCCTCAGAGCAAGTATATATTATGGGTATTTATTTCTGAAAGTGAGTGTGGATTGATACCTCCATTATTTCAAAAGAGATACAAGTTGTCCTGACTTTATGTCAAACTGGGTAAGTGCAAATGGGCTGGAATCTTAAAATGCATTTCATGGCTTCTCCTGTCATGTGGATCTATTGTGTTGCCTGACTAACCAAATAGTGTCTTTGCTTTGGAAAATGATATTGGCTAGTTCTTGAGTCCAGTTAAACTTTGGAAGCCAAGCAAAAGGAACCTGGATCAAGCAGAAGTGACTTTCCTGATCATATACCAAATAACTTCAACTTTCTTCTCAGGCTGATTCTTAGAAGATAAACACCCTCAAATGCAGAGACATTTGAGGCACAGCCATCTTTTTCATGCAGGAGAATCATATGGCTGGGTGGGGATGGATGGTGATTGTGACAAATCTGACTAGCAGGCACTTAAAACTTTGTAGTGAACTGCAAGGTATTTCTCATGCTATGCAGGCAAGATTGATGGATTGATGGAGGGATTGTCCAGGTTCCTTTCCTAGATATCAAGGCACAGGCGTTCACCCAAGAGAAGCACTCATTGAGTAGCTGCACATCTTTTCCTTCTCCCCAAATCTTGTGATATAGAGTGGTGAGCCAGTGAGGTCAGCTTAAATTATACTTCAGGATATGCCACTGACTACTTTGTGGCTGTATGGGAGGTGGAGTGAGAGGCAAGTGTGAGAAATATGTCAGGTCATAATGCACAAAGGTTTACAGTATGTCCTGCACTCCTTGTAAATTGTAAGGCCTCTTAGTAGTAAGGAAAGTTAAAAGAAAGCATGATGACTGATTTAAGTACCTATTATGCAACATCTTCTAAGTTGAGGTTACTAAAGCAGGCATTTCTTGCTTGTTCTTTAATTAGCCATTTATAGGTTATGTTTATAAAACCCAGAGATAGTGGGAAAGTACCTCACTTTCTACTCACCTCAGATATAGCTGAGCCAGTAACTGGAATATTTATGAGGGAGAGTCCTGGAGGCAAGGAACCACTGTGAGAATGAGAACCTCTAGCCAACTATTTGTACAATCAAATCAAGATATTTAGGCACTAACTTGTACCTCTGAGGCTTTTCCTGGTTATTGTTTTTGCCTCCTTCTTCTAGCAATTGCTTCTAGAATAGGAATAAGGAAAGTATAAGTAAGTAAGATTCGCAGCATGTCAGCATCTCTGATCAAAAGATTCAATGGTAACATATGGAAAAACTGTTTAGCTCCATTGATAATCAAAGGAATGCAAATTAGGATATTGAGATTCCTTCCCTACATCAAAATAGTAAAGAAGGGAAAATGAAAATACTTAGAGACAAAGAAAGTATGATGAAACAGGTGCACTCATATGTTGCTGGCAGGACTATAAATTGGTACAACTTTTTGGCAAACAATGTGGCAGTGTTTATACCCTTTGATGTGATTATTCAACTTCTGGGAATCTGTACATCCTCAGCGAGTTATATAAAGTAGGTAAAGTTTTAGTCATAGATATGCTTATTGTAACTTATTTATTGTAACCAAATATTGGACATAACCAAAGTGTATGAGAGTGCTGGAATATATTTAAGTTCATTATGGCATATCTACATAATGTGCTACTAGTCAGTCATTAAAAATGTGTTCACAAGGAGCTTTTAATAACATGGGAAAATACTTACGTGGCAATATTAACTGGAGAATAAAGCATCACAAGCCTTTATATAGAGAATGAATGTAATCATATTTAAAAATATGTATTTGAACACAAAGTAAAAAGGAGGGAAGGAAATGCAACTGAATGATAACAATGATTGAGTTTGAGTGGTAGTGCTATGACTGATTTTTTCCTAATTATTATTTTAACTTTTTTGGTATTAAAAAATTTTCACACTGAGGTATGTACTATTGTTATAACTGGGAAATATTTTATTCAAAAATATTCAGTGAACAGTGGGATTGGGAAGTGAAAATATTGACAAATATGAATTTGCTAGATTATCCAGAGGTTTTATTTAGCTATGTTTTCCTATTTCTCTTTAGGCCTGAGAATTGTAAAGTAAATGTGTTTAAGTCCTAGGCTATGTAAGTCTGTATGACTCGTTTTACAGATTCTTTCAAGTCTATATATGGCACTATTGTAGGCCATATATAAGAGAAGAGAAAATTATTAATAGCTATCCTTTATTTAGCACTTATTTTGTGCTGGGAGTTAGGATAAGTACTTGTCATTTATTTTTTTCATTTAATTATCACAAAACTCTTTGATGTACCTTATGTTATTACTATACTCATTTTACAGATGTGAAAACTGAGGCTTAGAGAAGTTAGATGACAATCTAAAACTACAGCTAGTCAACTGTAGACTGAGAATTCAAATCTCTGTCTGTCTTAACCATTATATTAGCTAAACTTCTTGCTTTCCGTAAATGGATGAATGATAAGACCTATGAAAAATTTTAGGTTGGACACTTTTGCCTTCAAATTCCAGAAAACTCAATGAAGAGTGGCTTAAGCCATGAGGCCATTATATTATTATTTACCGGTAAGCCTGGATGTAGGTAATTCCAGGGATGTTTCAGCAGCTCTATAATCCCTGGGGATAGGGTAGAATCCTTGGGATTCTTTTTGCCTTTCTGCAGTTTGAAGATGGCTACAGAAGAATTAAGTAAGCATCATGTTCTCACAGGCAAGAAACGAATGGGCTTGATTTTTGTAGTGTTTTCTTCTGTAGCCATCTTCAAACTGCAGAAAGGCAAAAAGTGTTCTAAACAGGGAAGAAACGAATGGGCTTGATTTTTGTAGTGTTTTCTTTTTCTTTCTTTTCTCTTTAATATTGTTTTATTTATTATTGTTATATTACTTTATTTTTAAATTTAAATTTTATTTTAAGTTTGGTGGTACAAGTGCAGGTTTGTTATATAGGAAAACTTGTCATGGGGGGTTTACTGTATGGATTATTTTGTCACTCAGGTATTAAGTTGAGTACCCATTAGTTATTTTTCCTGATCCTCTCTCTCCTGCCACCCTATACCCTCTGATAGGTCCAGTGTGTGTTGTTTCCCTCTATATATCTATGTGTTCTCATCATTTAGCCCCCTCTTGTGAGAACCTGCGGTATTTGGTTTTCTGTTCCTATATAAGTTTGCTAAGGATAATGGCCTCCAGGTCCATCCATATCCCTGAAAAGGACATGAGCTTGTTCTTTTTCATGGCTGTATTGTTTTCCATGGTATATATGTACCACATTTCCTTTATCCAGTTTGTCCTTGATGGGCATTTATGTTGATTTCATGTCTTTATTATTGTGAATAGTGCTGCAATGAACATACATACGCATGTGTCTTTATGATAGAATGATTTGTATTCCTCTTGGTATATACCTGGTAATGGGATTGCTGGGTCAAATATTACTGATGTTTTTTGGTCTTTGAGGAATCACCACACTGTCGTCCACAATGGCTGCACTAATTTACACTCCCAGCAACAGTGTACAAGCATTACTTTCTCCACAACCTCTTCAGCATCTGTTGATTTTGACTTTTCAATAATAGCCATTCTGACTGGTGTGAGATGGTATCTCATTGTGGTTTTAATTTGCATTTCTCTAATTATCAGTGATGTTGATTTTTTAAAAATATGATTATTGGCTGCATGTGTGTCTTCTTTTGAAAAGTGTCTGTTCATGTAATTTGTCCACTTTTTAATGGAGTTGTTTTTTTTTTCTTGTAAGTCTGTTTAAGTACTTTATAAATGCAGGACATTAGACCTTTGTCATATTCATAGATTGCAAATATTTTCTCCCCCACTCTGTACATTGTCTGTTCACTCAGTTGATAGTTTCTTTTGCTGTGCAGAAGCTCTTTAGTTTAATTAGATCCAATTCATCAATTTTTGCTTTTGTTGAATTGCTTTTGGCATCTTCATTATGAAATCTTTGCCCATTCCTATATTCAGAATGCTATTGTCTAGGTTGTCTTCCAGGATTTTACATTTAAATGTTTGAATTTAGTTTTGGTTTTAAATTTTATTTTTACTTTTGCATTTTCCATTTAAGTCTTTACTCAGTCTTGAGTTAATTTTTGTATATGGCGTAAGGAAGAGGTCCAGTTTCAATCTTCTGCATATGGCTAGCCAGTTATCCAAGCACCAATTATTGAATAGGGAATTCTTTCCCCATTGCTTATTTTTTGTCAGGTTTGTCAAAGATCAGATAGTTGTAGGTGAGTGTCCTTATTTCTGGGTTTTCTATTCTATTCCATTGGTCTTTGGGTCTGTTTTTCTACCAATAACATGTTGTTTTGGCTGCTGTAGCACTGTAGCATAGTTTGAAGTTAGATGCATGATGCCTTCACCTTCATTCTTTTTGGTTAGGATTGCCTTGGCTATTTGGGCACTTTTTTGGTTTAACATAAATTTCAAAATAGTTTTTTTTCCTAGTTCTGTGAAGCATATCATTGGTAATTTAATGGGAATAGTGTTGAATCTATAAATTGCTTTGGACAGTATAGCCATTTTAAACGATATTGACTTTTCCTCTCCATGAGCATGGAATGTTTTTTCCTTTGTTTGTGCCATCTCTGATTTCTTTGAGCAGTGTTTTATAGTTCTCCTTGTAGAGATATTCCACCTCCATGGTTAGCTGTATTTCTAGATATTTTATATCTGTTACGGCAATTGTGAATGGGATTGCATTCTTGATTTCACTCTTGGCTTGACTGTTCTTGGTGTATGGGAAAGCTAGTGATCTATGTATGTTGATTTTGTATCTTGAGACTTTGCTGAAGTTTTTTATTAGCTGAAGGAGCTTTTGGGCCAGGACTATGGGGTTTCCTAGATATAGGATCATGTCCTCTGTAAACAGGAATAGTTTGACCTTCTTTTTTCCTTTTTGGATGCCCTTTATTTCTCTCTTGCCTGATTACTCTGGTAACTCTGCCAACCTTGAGGTTGGGAATCCACTGCCCTCAAGGCAGTGGGGTTGGGGGTGCTAAGGTGCTCCTGGACCCTGGATTACTCTGGCTGGGTCTTCCAATACTATGTTGAATAGGAGTGATGAGAGAAGGCCTCCTTGTCTGGTGCCAGTTTTCAAGGGGAATTCTTCCAGCGTCTGCCCATTCAGTGGGTTTAATCATAGATCACCCTTGTTATTTGGAGGTATGTTCCTTCAATACCTAGTTTATTAAGCATTTTTAACATAAAGGGTGTTGAATTTTATCGAAAGCCCTTTCTCTATCTATTGAGATAATTATGTGGTTTTGTCATTAGTTCTGTTTATGATGAATCACATTTATTGATTTCCATGTGTCCAACCAACCTTACATTTCAGGGATAAAGCCTACTTGATTGTAATGAATAAGCTTTTTGATGTGCTGCTGGATTTGGTTTACCAGTATTTTGTTGAGGATTGTTGCATCAATTTTCATCAAGAATATTGGCTGAAGTTTTCTTTTTGTTGTGTCTCTGCCAGGTTTTGGTATCAGGATGATGCTGGCCTCATAGGGTGAGTTAGGAAGGAGTCCCTTCTCCTCAATTTTTTGGAATAGTTTTAGCAGGAGTGGTACCAGCTCTTCTTTGTACATCTGGTAAAACTCAGCTGTGTATCTGTCTGATCCTGGACTTTTTTTGGTTGATATGCTATTTATTACTGATTCAATTTTAGAGCTCATCATTGGTCTGTTCAGGGACTCAATTTCTTAACGGGGTTCAGTCTGGGGAGGGTGTATGTGTCCAGGAATTTATCAATTTCTTCTAGATTTTCTAGTCTATGTGCATAGAGGTGTTATTAATATTCTCTGATGGTTATTTGTATTTCTCTGGGATAAGTATAAATTTTTCCCTTGTTGCTTCTGATTTTGTTTATTTGAATTTTCTCTTTTCTTCTTTATTAGTTTAGCTAAAGGTCTATATATTTTGTTAATGTTTTTCCAAAAACCAACTTTTAGGTTCATTGGTCTTTTGAATGGTTTTTCATGTCTCAGTCTCCTTCAGTTCAACCCTAATTTTGGTTATTTCTTGTCTTTTGCTAGCTTTGGGGTTTGTTTGCTCTAGGCTCTCTAGATCTTTTCATTGTGATGTTAGCTTCTTAAGTTGAGATCTTTCAAACTTTTAGATGTGGACATGTAGTGCTATAAATTTCCCTTTTAACACTGTCTTAGTGGTGTCCCAGAGATTCTACTATGCTGTATCTTTGTTCTCATTAGTTGCAAAGAACTTCTTGATTTCTGCCTTAATTTCATTATTTACTCAAAAGTTGTCCATGAGCAGATTATTCAATTTACATGTAATTGTATGGTTTTGAGTGAATTCTTTAGTTTTGATTTCTAATTTGATCATGCTGTGGTCTGAGAGGTTGTTATGATTTCAGTTCCTTCATATTTGCTGAAGAATGTTTTACTTCTGATTGTGTGATCAATCTGAGAGTACATGCCATGTGGTCATGAGAAGAATGTATATTCTGTTTTTTTGGGGGTGGACAGTTCTGTAGATATCTATCAGGTCCATATAATCCAGTGCTGAATTCAGGTCCTGCATATCTTTGTTAACTTTCTTTCTCAATGAGATGTCTAATATTGTCAGTAGGGTGTCTCCCACTATTATTGTGTGGGAGTATAAGTCTATTTGAAGGTCTATAAGAACTTGCTTTATGAAGCTGGGTGCTCCAGTTTTGGATGCATATATATTTAGGATAGTTAGATCTTCTTGTTGAATTGAACTCTTTATCATATGTAATGCTCTTCTTTTTGTTTTTTATCTTTGTTGGTTTAAGTCTGTTTTGTCAGAAACTAGGATTGCAACCCCTGCCTTTTTTTGTTTTCCATTTGCTTGGTAAGGTTTTCCTCCATCCCTATACTTTGAGCCTATGTGTGTCTTACATGTGAGATAGGTCTCTTGAAGACAGCATGCTAATGGGTCTTGGTTCTTTATCTGGCTTGCCATTCTGTGTCTTTTAATTGGGGCAATTAGCACATTTACAATCAAGGTTACTATTGATATGCATGCATTTGATCCTGTTATCATGATGTTAGCTGGTCATCTTGAAGTCTTGTTTATAAAGTTGCTTTATAGTGTCACTGTTTTGCATACTTCGGTGTGTTTTTTAGAGGCTGGTGATGGTCTTTCCTTTCCATATTTAGCGCTTCCTTCCAGAGCTCTCATAAGGCTGATCTGCTGGTAACAAATTCCCTTAGCATTTGTTTGTCTGAAAACGATCTTATTTCTCCTTTACATATGAAGCTTAGTTTAGCCAGATGTAAAATTCTGTGTTGAAATTGCTTTTCTTTAAGAATGTTGATTGCTGCCTCAACTTCAGCCCTTGTTGCAGCCCTGTTTACAATAGCAAAGACCTTGGACCAACCCAAATGCCCATCAATGATAGACTGGGCAAAGAAAATGTGGCACATATACACCATGGAATACTATGCAGCCATAGAAAACTATGAATTTGTGTCCTTTGTAGGGACTTGAATGAATCTGGAAACCATCATTCTCAGCAAACTGACACGAGAACAGAAAATTACACACCATATGTTCTCACTCATAGGTGGGTGTTGAACAATGAGAACACATGGACTCAGGATGCTCAGAGGAGCATCACACACTGGGGGCAGTTGGGGTGGGCTAGGAGAGGGACAGCTGGGGGTAGGAAGGGTGGGGAGGGATAACATGGGGAGAAATGCCGGATATAGTATGCACCTATGCAACAACCCTGCATGACCAGCACATGTACCCCAGAAACTAAAGTTAAAAAAAAAAAAAAAGAATGTTGAATATTGGCCCCCAGTCTCTTCTACCTTGTAGGGTTTCTGCTGAGAGATCTGCTGTTAGTATGATGGACTTCCCTTTGTAGATGACCTGACTTTTCTCTCTAGCTGCCTTTAACATTTTTCTTTCATTTTGACCTTGCAGAATCTGATGATTGCATCTCAGTGATGATCTTCCTGTGAAGTATCTTACTGGGGTTCTCTGCATATCCTGAATTTGAATGTTGGCCTATCTGGTTTGGGGAAGTTCTCATGAATGATATCCTAACATATGTTTCCCAAGTTGGTTCCATTCTCCCCATTTCTTTCAGGGACATCAATGAGTCACAGATTTTGTCTCTTTACATAAGCCCATATTTTTCAGAGGTTTTGATTTTTATTTTAATTGCTTTTTCTCTGTTCTTGTCTGTCTAACTTTAGAAGGACAGTCTTCAAGCTCTGAGATTCTTTTCTTCACTTGGCCTATTATGCTATTAATAGTTATGATTGCTTTATGAAATTCTTGCAAATTTAGAATTTTTAAGCTGTATCAGGTCAGTTACTTTCTTTTCTATAGTGGCTATTTTATCTGTCAGCTCCTACATTGTTTTATCTTGATTCTTAGCTTCGTTGGATTGAGTTTCAATGTATTACTTTAGCTCAATGATCTTCATTCCTATCCGTAGTCTGAATTTTATTTCTGTCATTTCAGCCATCTTGGCCCAATTCAGAATCCTTGCTGGACAGGTGATGCAGTTATTTGGAGGAAAGAAGGCATTCTGGCTTTTTGAGTTGCCAGGGTTCTTGCAGTGGTTTTTTTCTCATATTTGTTGACTTACCTACCTTCAATCTTTGAGGTGACTGATCTTTGGATGTGTTCATTTTCTTTTACCTTATTTGATAACCTTGAGAATTTGGTTGTGTTATAAGGTGAATTCAGCTGACCGGCTTCATTTTTTGAAGATTGTAGGGAAACAACACTCAGCTCCCAACTCCTGGACTGCATGCTCTAACTCTGGGGGACTTGTATTGGACCCTGACTTTATTTTCTGGCTCCTTGAGTTTGTGAATCCACTGCCCTCAAGGTGGGGTTGGGGGGTTGCTGAGGTACTCCTGGACCCTGAACCACTGGTCACTACACTCTGATGGGTGGTGTCGGCCAACGTGTTTTGTACTGTGATGACAGCAGGCTTCGTCTTTGTTTGCATGTGCCAGCAGTAGCTGTTGTGGCAGCACAGTGGGGGTGCATGCTTATTCCTGCATCAGGGTGCTAGTGGGTGCTGGGATACCTGCCGCTCTGTGGACGTTCACCACAGTGGCTTATATAAGCAGCTAGGAGGGGAGAATTGAGGGACAGGCCCTGCTGGTGACTGTATGTGTGGTATTGGTTCTGGGTCATTTTCTTTTTATTATGGAGACATAAGCATTTTTCTGCTTATGTCTCTGTTAGGAGATATAAGAGACAATCGTCACTTGTATTTCAGCGCATCTTGTGAGCAGAGACACTGGACTTTTTGTTCTGGACTTTCTTTTTTTTTTCAAGGATGCCTATATAGTAAATAGCCATGGAAGATAGAGATAATGCCTTTTTCCAGGGCTAAAATCAAACATACTTACTGCCCATCATAAAATATTTGGGTTTTCTCTACTTAGGTTTCCTCTCCTATAGCATAATCCACTGAGTATGCAGGTGTCCTGTGGCCCTGTTTGTATCAACCTGTGAGAACTGGGGACTAGAGAATGGCCTCGAGAAAATACTCTGGTTACTGCTGTTGCTATGAGTGATGAAGTCCTTTGTCTCTGTCCCAGGAGTTGTGTGTTTTCTGATAGCGTCCATAATATCACATCACTATGGCAGGCTAACTTGTTAGCTTATAAGTAGGGTAAGATCTCTGACCTTTCAAAGTTCTGAGTCTTATTGGTCAGAATTTTTTCATATGGTCACGTCTTGCTGTGAGAGAGGTTAGAATACAGATTGTATAGCAAAGGAAAATGAAATAATCATATTTGGCTTACATACACTATAATTCCTTCTCTGGGGCTGAGCACATTGCTCCTCTGACCAAGGTTTCTTTTAGCAAGAAAGTAGAGGAAATTTTTCTTGATTATGTGACCAACAGTGTTTGCAATGAATGGCCACCATAAAAGGGAGAATGTGATACATACTTCAGGACAGTATAAATGGTGGACTCTGTATCTTTGATGAAGAAAGGCATCATTTTGTTCGAGAGCTTGGCATTAGAGACGGCTCCACAAAAATGTAATACTTGATATGTGCCATAAAAAAACAGCCAGAATTTTTATATTAGGTTGATGCAAAAGTGACTGCCGTTTTTGAAATTACTTTTAATGGCAAAAACTGCAAGTATTTTGCACCAACGTTCAATAGACCTTGATGGGATGGGCTAGGATGGTAAGATGATGTTCCAGGCAAAGGAATAGCATGAGTCAAGGTATAATGTGAAGAAAACACAGCATATTCAGGGAGGCAGTAGAGATTAGTTAATTTTTACCCTGAAGTCAAATCTTCTATACAGCTTACTGAACAAAGGTTGAATACTAGAGTTTATAATGAGCTCTGAAATTGGAAAGATGTTTTATCACTGTCCTTTCAGCATTCGCAAGATGGCAAGATGCAACTTGCCATCTTGCAATTTATATGGCAAACATAATATGGATAGTGGCTGTGGAATTACTATGGAGGTAAAATGATTAAAATATATTATTACTACAGTTTATGTGGCTAAAAGGGCAAATCAGTTGAGAACTGTCCTATTAAATAGTGTACTCTATACAAGTTCCCTTCTTAGAGAAAGCAGAAAGACACACATTAGAAATTAGAGGTCTGGGTTTGAGAACTAATATACTCCACCTCTTGATTCATTTTCCTTAGTTATAAAATAAGGGTTTTGAATTTTATATTTGCTAAAGGTTTTCCAGCTGTGATATTTTATATATTTCCAGATCAGAATAATTACTCCTCCAATCATATACAACGAGTCTCCCCTTGATCACTTCCTCACTTCTCTTATTTAACACACTTGCATACAACACACTGGCAGCTTGATGCATAGACACACTAAGACATGAACTTTGATCCCATTAAATATTTTCATATCAAAGTCTTGTTGAAGCTGTGCCTCCCTTGTGGAGTTTATTTTTAGTTTAGTTCTTGCATATGCCAAATCATTCTGCAGTGGGCGAGGTCAATTTGGGACTAGGAACTGGAAGGCTCATAGTTTTAGAGCTGGCATTTCAGTTAATATCTGCCAGGTTAGTCCTCCTCTGTTCTATGAATTCCACTAGAGTAAAAGCTTATTTCTAGAATTTTTCCTGTTATTTTTAATGCCCTATCAAATGCAATATCAATTTGTGTGACCTGTGATTTCTTCATAACTCAGCTCACAGAAGAATTAAGGTAAGATCAACTTCATGCAGAGAAATCTCTGTCATAAGCTTTCATTTTGGGGCTTCTCTTTGTCGTCTCCTTCAAAAGCCTGTCACTGTGGTATGTTCCTTCAGTGCAAAAGGGCTGGAAGAAGCTCAGTCTGTTTGGAGCCTGTCATTTTTTTTTTTTATGTGCTTCTTTGTGCTGGATAGAAAAAGGCAGTAGGCAAGGAATCTTGTTCGACAGCCTAGTACCGAAGGACAGTAGAAATGCATCCAGTACAAAAGTCAGAGTCTCAGCACAGGTTCTTTTGTTTTGGAGGTTATTGCACTCACTCCATTTCTCAAAGAAGACTGACAGCCTCAACAATTAGCAATGCCAGTCATGGCACTGTCTGAGCTCCCACTGTGTGCCCCCCACTATTCTAGGCACACAGCTGAGGGGTAAGAATAGGATGCATAATTACGAGGAGCTTGCTATCTAGCTGAGCAAAGATATATATATATATATATATATATATATATATATATATATATAATCTTTATTTTTTTTTTTTGAGACAGAGTCTCACACTGTTACATGGGCTGGAGTGCAATGGTGTGATCTCTGCTCACTGCAATCTCCGCCTCTTGGGTTCACGTGATTCTCCTACCTCAGCCTCCCAAGAAGCTGGGATTACAAGCATGCACCACCACACTTGGCTAATTTTCTGTATTTTTAGTAGAGACAGGAGTTTACTATGTTGGCCAGACTGGTCTCGAACTCCTGACCTCGTGATCCACCCGCCTTGGCCTCCCAAGGTGCTGGGATTACAGGCGTGAGCAAAGATATATTTTTAAGGTGGATAGAAAAGGACTTACAAGGACATACAAATGAGTGAAAATTAATGTGGTGCAACTAGAACAGGGAGAGATTGTGGAAGCCCAGAATGAAGAGGTGACCTATTGAAGTAATTTCAATAAGAAAAGGCTTCCCTGAAGAGGAAAATTTTAAACTGAGTTTTGAATAAATGAGGCCCACAACACATACACACAGTATTTCTGGCACCATTCCTTTATTCAGTAAGTATTTATTTGGCATCTGTTGTAGCATGGCACTATGCAGGGTACTTTGGTGGATACACAGAGGTACAAAGTTCCAGCCCTGCCTTCCCCCAGGAGCTTCAAGTCTGTTAAGGAGGTTCACGTATTCCCCACTCCTGATGTGTCCTTGTGTATGGAGTGATATCCCATCAGTATAATACTCCTGGCCTCTCTCTGCCTTCTAACCTGCTTGTTTCCTGAGGGGAATGGTGACTACTCTGATTGATGAGTTTGCAGAGATGGCACTAGGCAGGTGAGGCTCAGCTGTGCCCTTCTGCTTCCATTTGAGAGCCAGCAGCCTTTCAAGAAACACACATTCTGGTCTGCTCCTGCATGTCTTAACTCATATAGGTGCAGGTCCCCACATGGGGAGGACTGCTGGATTCCAGTGCCATTTGTGACTGGGTGGTTAAGTCTTTCAAATTCTGGGGTTCAGAATTAGGAAGCTTACCTAAGCTATGCCCTTGACTCTAGACTTCAGCAGTAAAAGAGGTGACATCCTAATTTCCACTAGCCTGACCACTTTGCCTACTATGCAATTGACTCAGAATTCAGAGGGATGCAATTTATTTGGCCTCCTCCCCATCCCCAACCAAACTCTAATAGGAGATTTAAGACAAGTCTAGTCCATATATAAAGGTAAGAAAAGGTGAATATGATAAGCACCATAAGCGTGACTTGCCTCTTTTTGATATTCTGCTCCTGACCCTGCAAAGCCTGTCACCAATATAGAATAAAGTACATTTTGCAACTCTCGATGTTTACAGAATTGGTTGTAGGCTGGCCCCATTTAACTTACCTTCAACTGTCTCCTGACTTTCTAATTGTTGACTTTTACTGTTCCTTTCATTTCTACCCCTGACCTGTCTTTGGAGTCCCTGACTTGTATATTCAATTGCCTACTTGATATGACCACCTGGATGTTACACAGGCTTCTCCAACTTTAAGTGACAAAATCGAACTCTTGAGTTCCCAGAGTTCCATACCAACTGACATCTCTCCGGGTTGTCCTCATCTCAGTAAATGATACCACTGTCATTCCAGTTGCTCAAGCAAAAGATGTTTGTGTCGTCTATATTTGTATGATTACTTGGTCAATGTATGCTTGCTTCTATTGGGTATTATTGCTTCTTCCCCCTAGTTTCTTTGTGCTATAAGTACCGTATCTTTCAGGGCTCCCTAGCCATGGAATGAATGACCTTTGTGGCCCTGAAAGCATTTAAATAGAGGTGAGATAGCAAACTGTCATGGATGTGGTAGAGAGATTTCCTGCATAGCTCTGCTTATCTGAATCCTACCGCCTTTCTATTGAATCCTACTGCCTTCCTTTTGAATTCTGCTGAGGTTTAAAGATCAAGCACTAATATAGTTTTCTGCACGAGGCCTTGCCTAGTTACTTTCTAAAGTACTTCCTCTCAGGGTGCCTGGCACGTAAGGAATACTCAATAGATATTTGTCAAATAAATATATTCTATTCATTAACTCTAATTCTAGCCTGGTCATCGTGATGGCAGAAGTTTGTTTGGCTTTTGACCTTCGGGTTTTTCCCCCTTGAATTTTAGCATCATCTTCCCCCTGTCCCTCCAATACTAAAATGTGCTTTAGTCCTAGGCTGCTATAGATAGAGTACTGTGAGAATTCAGAAGAAGTGGCTAGGATGAAAGAATAATGGACAGTTTATGGAGGAAGAATAATTTGAGCTGGATCTTAAAAGAATCAAGAATTTAGAGAGGTAGAAGCAAGAGAATGAGACTTTTCTGGTGGAAGAAGTCACTAGGGAAAGTTGTGGATGTAGGAAAGTACTGAGCATTTTGGGAATGTGGCCAATAGATTGATCTGTGAAGGAGTAGAATTAAAGTTACAGTTGGAAAGTTAGGATACAGCCAGTTTGTGGAGAGAAGCAGTACCTAAAATCCACCTAGGAAATATAGATCTGCTTGGTAAATCATGTGATATGAACTCTTTACTAAAATTGTTAAACTATAAATAAAAGCTGCATAGAGAAAGTATAAAATTAAAATCTGTTTCATTAGGTTGTGACCAATTTCCTTATGAGTATGGCTGAATTTTAAAGAATTTCACAGAAATATGCTACTTTTGATAATGTTCATATTCTTGTAAAATTCTTCACATCCTCAACATCCTGTCAGATTTGCTGTGAAATTCTGCGAGTGCAATTATTCCCCTTGTCATCTCATGAAAACGCATGTTTCAGGTTCATCTGTTCCACTCCAGTTTTTCCCTAGATTCCCTAGGACAAATAAACCCGGCTCAAGACAGTGAAAATGCAATGATGGGTGGGAGGCAGGGGATTTTGCTTTCTTTAGGAATTTTCAGTTAAGGAACCTCCACTGGGCTCAGCATCAGGTAATAATTAGTGTACAATATAGAAGATTGTGAGAAATTTTTCAATGTTGTAAAGAACAATTGCTGAAGAGAAAATGGATCCATTTTTCCAGTTCCTCACTTGAACACATTTGTGCTGGCTGCTTGCTTTCGTGAATTGGAGGCCACCCAGCAAGTTGCTGTTTTTAGCAGTGATTATTTTACCAGGCCCATTTCTGTGTCTATTTTATTTTTTCAGAGATGCTTTCCCCTTTGGGTGGGCTGCACTGGGATGGGGATGTTCCTGAGTCTACTGCGCCTGGGCATATTGTACATGAATTTAAGTAAAGAATGTCTTCCTCACTTTAACCTGACTCAGGAGGACTGGAGAACTGCTTTCTAAAATGTGTAGGGTCACCATGTGGAAAGGTGAGTAGACATTCTTTAGAGCTCCAGAGGGCAGATATAACATTAATGGCAGAAGTTAAGAAGAGTTAGACTTGGTTGAGCAAAGGAACCAATCAGAGCTGCTCAGAAAAAAAAGGGCTCTCTAGTCGTGGAATGAATGACCTTTGTGGCCCTGAAAGCATTTAAACAGAGGTGAGATGGCAAACTGCCATGGATGTGGTAGAGAGAATTCCTGCATAGCTCTGCTTATCTGAATCCTACTGCCTTCTATTGAATCCTACAGCCTTTCTGTTGAATTCTGCCGATGTTTAAAGACCAAGCCTTAATACAGTTTTCTGCACAAGGCCTTGCCTAGTTACTTCCTAAATCAATTATCTGTTCTCCACACTTGCCATCAACCATTTCTGGCCCTATATTGTTAGTTTAAGCTGTCAAAATAGCTGTCCCCAGATATATGTAACACAAAACCACTGCATTTCTTATGAATGATATGTACAACAACCTTTCCTTTTACCTCAATCCTGAATTTTACCCTAACCGTCCCCATCCCCATCCTTTTGAGAACCCAGGATGGGGTGAAACTCAGAGAAGAGGGAGGGTATCCACATCAAATATTCTTTATTTTGCACTTACCTTGTTCAAGGCCATAACCTAGGCATCAGTGGGCAAAGTACATCAGTGAGCAAAATAAACAAAGATCCCTAGCTTGTGAAGCTTACATGTATGTAAAGTACCAGCACATAGAGAGCACACAATATATACTATATTAACTTCCTTTTCTTTCAAATATACTCAACTTGTATGGTGTTAAAGAAGTAACATTTATTGAATACCTAATATGTGCTGTGTGCTTTACACATGTGCTCTTATTCAATCCTTGAAACAATCCCATGAAGTAGATCGTCTCATCTACTTTTACAATTGAAAAACTGAGGGTTCCAAGATTAAGTAATTTACCCAAGACCAAACCACAAGCAGCCCAGGTACAATTCATTTTTTCAAATAATAAATTTGATTGTGTATATTTAAGGTACACAATGTACTGTTATGGAATACATATAGATAGTAAAACGGCTCCTCTGGTTGATATGGTTTGGATCTGTGTCCCCGCCCAAATCTCATGTTGAATTGTAATCCCCAATATTGGAGGTTGGGTATGGTGGGAAGTAATTTGGTCATGGGGATGGATCCTTTACGAATGGTTTAGCACCATTTCCTTGGTGCTGTTGTCATAATAGTGAGGGGGTTCTCATGAAATCTGGTCATTTAAGTTTGTGGCACCTCCCCCTTCTCTCTTCCTTGCTCCTGCTCCAGCCATGTAAGATGCCCTCACTTTGCCTTCTTCCATGAGCAAAAGCTCCCTGAGGCCTCCCCAGAAGCTGAAGCCACCATGCTTCCTGTACAGCCTTCAGAACTGTGAGCCAATCAAACTTCTTTTTCTTTTATAACTTACCCAATCTCAGGTATTTCTTTATAGCAATGTGATAATGGACTAATACAATGGTGAAGCAAATTAACATATCCCTTGTCTCACATAGTTAACTTTTTCTGTTTTTGTGTCAAGAGCAGCTAAAATCTAGTCATTTAACAGGGATCCTCTATACAACACAATTTTATTAATAATATAGTCTTCATTTTGTACATTAGACCTCTAGACTTATTCATCTTATATATCTGTTATTTTGTAAACTCTAACCTATATCAGGGGAGGAAATGAGGGGCCATTTTGTCCTCCAACCCTGCCCTGGTAACCATTGTTTTATATTCTCTGTATTTTTGAGTTTTATTTTAGATTCCACTATGAGGTCATGAAATATTTATCTTTCTATGTCTGGCTTATTTCACTTGGTATAATGCCCTTCAGTTTCATTCATGTTGTGGCAAATGACAAGTTCTCCTTTTTAAAAGCTGAATAATATTCTGTTGTGTATATATAGAACAGTTTCTTTATCCATTCATCTGCTGATGAACACTTACGTTGTTTACATATCTTGGCTATTGTAAATAATGCTACAATAAATTTGGGAGTACAGATATCTTTCTGAGATGATGATTTCATTTTCTTTAAATATATGCCCAGAAAAGGGTATGTTGGGACATATAGCAGCTCTATTTTTAATTTCTTTAGGAACCTCCATTCTGTTTTTCATAATGGCTACATCAATCTACATTCCCTCCAATAGTATATTAGAGTTCCCTTTTCTCTACATGGTTGCCAGCATTTGCTGTCTCCTGGCGTTTTGACAGTAGTCATCTTAAAATCTTAATGGGTGTGAAGTGGTGTCTCCTTGTGGTTTTGATTTGCATTTACCTGATGATTAACAGTGTTGAGTACCTTTTCATATAACTGTTGGCCATTTTTATGTCTTATTTGGAGAAATGTGTATTCAGATCATTTGTCCATTTTGAAATTGAGTTCTTTTTCCCTACTATGGAATTGTATGAGTTCTTTATAAAGTTTGGTTATTAATCCCTTATGAGATATATGGTTTGCAAATATTTTTCCCCAATCTGTAAGTTGCCATTTTATTTTATTGATTATTTCCTTTGCTGACAGGTTTTTAGTTTGATGTAGTCCCCTTTATTTATTTTTACTTTTGTAGCCTGAGCTTTTGGTGGAATCTACCTATCTAGCTAGCTATATATAATTGCCAAGGCCAATGTCAAGGAGCTTTCCCCCTCTATTATCTTCTAGAAGTTTTATGATTTCAGGTCTTATATTTAGGTCTTTTATCCATTTCGAGTTGATTTTTATGTATGGTGTAAGACAAGGGTCTGATTTCATTCTCCTGCATGTGGAAATCCAGTTTTTCCAGCACCATTTATTGAAGACATTATCCTCTCCCTGTTGTCTCCTTTTAGTGCTCTTGTTGAAAATTAGTAGATCATTAAGTTTGGCCTTACTTAGTACAGTGCAATTTGAACACAGATTTGTCTGATTTTACACACATGCTCTTATGCTGCTTTCAAGAAACATGTTTTTGTTGTTGTTGTTATTCCATGTCTGGTAACTTTCTACCTAATTGAGGATTATCTTTTGAAAAATGAAATTATGGTCTTTAAAGTCATGGCTTCATACTTTAGGCATAAGAATCACCCAGAAATCTTGATGAAAATGAACTCAAGTGATTTTAGGAATCTGCATTTTAATAGGTACCCACCCCGCAAGTAATTCTGATATCTATAAGCCAGAGACCACACTTTAAGAGACCGAATGTCCTTTGAAGTTCTAACACTTTGTTTTTCAATGAGATTTTTACTAGTTCCAATTTTGTTATAAGAATGTTGTAAGAACACTCGTGGAATTCAATAGCAGTTGATGTAGGCATTATCATCATCTCTACTACCACATCCAGCACCATCAGAGGCAGTTGTTTTGTATGTGTAAACCACTTGATTGATGTACTGTTTTTTTCTGGAAAACACCTGTGGAAGTGGTGGCCTTTTCTCTTCTGCAGGGATTGCCTGGCTGGCTGGCTTGCCCATGCAAAATCAAAAAAAATCAAATAGTTGCAGACCTGGCTTTATAAAGCTGTAAAAGTATAATTAGTGACTTGTTTTTGAATCATATGCCATTAGAATAATCAGTGTTGTAGATTTGGACTATTCAGTTCTACTGAAGGCCTGATTTTTCTCACTCACTGAATTTTCTTTTTCTTTCCATGCCCACGATGTCCCCTCCCACCACCTTTTGAAAATGTTGCATTAGTGGACCCACTGTTGACAAGAGGAGCTTTGTGCTTTGGGGCTGCTGAACATTTTTGTTTCGAGGGTGAAGTTGACTGGGTACTTACCAACCAGCAATATATGGTTTCAATAGGTGAAGCTTGGAATTTGCATGTTCTTCTACACAACAGCATTGTAAGAGATGAGAGTATCCCTTACATCATGTAACATGGTTCTGGGTCCTTAATTTACAATTGATTGGTCATTCACACTAACGAATTGTTTAACACTTGCCAAACAGTATACTAAGTGCTTTACAAGCTAGTTGTCTTGTTCAATTCTCCTAATACCCCTAGAGGTACTTTCATGATCTCCATTTTGCAAATGAAGAAACTGTGCTTGGAATTCAGAAAACTTAAGCAAGTTGTTCAAGCTCACATAGCTATAAAGTTGGAGAGCCTGGATTTGAACTCAATTTGATGACAAAGCTTTTCCGTTTCTTCTCAACCTGTGTACTATATATGCTTTATGAAAATGAAAGGGCAGTATTTTAGGGAAGCTTAAACATTTGGATTGAGATTAAGGGCTTATGGGTTGAGCTTGAAAAGAAAGGGATTCAATCATGTTTGAATTTCTCAAAACATAATTATTGGTAACAAATGTCTGTTTTCTTTTCTTCCTTTTTATATTAATAAATCTTTCCAATATGTGCACTTGGTAAATAGCTAATGATAATAGCTGCCACCTGTATTCCTCAGAAAAGGATTGAAAGAACACAACTGCAATTAATGTACACGAAGAGTAAAATAGTCAAATTAACACAGAGAATTACAGTGCAGGATGGAATGTGGCAAGAGTTTCAGCATATAAATAAGCATGGACTAATTAGGCATTACTTTTCCCATTGAAAAGCCTGTAGCTTCATAGCCACTTTGTCTCTCATCTCTATTTGGGCAGTATCTCTAGAAGCAGCCAGAAATCACAGTAGCTCAGTGCTTGCTTAGATCTCAACTTTCCTGCTTCATTTCGTCTTTGCTTCCATGTATGCATGCAGTGCAGCCCCATTTCCTTTGGCATTTATTATTGTTGTCATTATTTTTATTATTGTTTCTTTTTTATTTCAAAAGTAATTCCTGTTATTGTTTAAAATCTGAATTTTAAAGAAAAAGGTGAAAAGTAAAAATTCTTCTCCTTTCCCACCTATCCTTACTCAATAGTAGTCAGTGGTCACTGTTAAGTTTCTTATATATTTTTCCAGAAACTTTCTATGCACATATAATATTTGTACACATAATATACCCATATATAGCTTTCAAGATATTAATATTTTCACAGTCTTTGACAACTTGATGGTGGAAAAGTGGTATCATATTGTTTTATTTTGCATTTATTTAATTACAAGTGAGGTTAAATATGTATTTGTATGTTTACTTGTGATTTGCATTTCTTCTGTGAACTACACATTTTCTATTTATGTTTTTCATAATGAATTTTAAGAGCTCTTTAAATATGAAATAAATTAGCCATTTTTTCTCCATCAACTACCTAGCAAACATTTGTTCTTAATTTGTCATTTGTCTTATGCCTTTTTAATGGTAATTGTTTTTTACCATACAGAAGGTTTTGATTTTTTTTTTTTTTTTTTTTTTTTTTTTGAGACGGAGTTTCGCTCTTGTTACCCAGGCTGGAGTGCAATGGCACGATCTCGGCTCACCGCAACCTCCACCTCCTGGGTTCAGGCAATTCTCCTGCCTCAGCCTCCTGAGTAGCTGGGATTACAGGCATGCACCACCATGCCCAGCTAATTTTTTGTATTTTTAGTAGAGACGGGGTTTCACCATGTTGACTAGGATGGTCTCGATCTCTTGACCTCGTGATCCACCCGCCTCGGCCTCCCAAAGTGCTGGGATTACAGGCTTGAGCCACCGCGCCCGGCCTAGGTTTTGATTTTTATGTAGCCAAATGTGTCGAATATTTTTTCAGAGATTCTGTGTTTTATATATTCATTAAAGCTTTTCCTATTTCAGTATTATTTTAAAATTTTATTTATGTTTCTATCTAGCGCTTCTTTTGAAATAAATTTAAAATTTTAACAAGTAATATTGAGGGACTTAATGCAAATTAGATATCATGAGTATGCTCTAGGAAGATTTTAGAAATGTTAGACAAATCATAGCAAGTCACCTATTAAATATGTAACTTATCTCTCAAGAAAGCAAAGAATATTTCTAGAATCCAGAAATAAAGTGGGAGCTAAAAATTGAGGAGTAAACACACATTTTATAATATAGATGTCCTCGATGGGAGTTGCTTTGGTTTGGGTTTGTTCCCACTGAAACTCATGTTGAAACTTAATCCCCAAACTGGTACTGTTGGAAAAGTGTGGCCTCATGGGAGGCGTTTGGGTCATGGGGTCAAATCCATTATGAATAGCTTGGTGTCATTCTCACTGTAGTGAGTTCTTGTGATAGTGAGTTCTCGCTCTGGCAAGACTTGATTAGTTATTGTGGAATGTTAGTTCTCTCCAGAGTGAGTTGTTATAAAGCCAAGATGCCCCTCATTTAGTATGTGACTACTTCTCCTTTGACCTTATCTAGTATGTTTTGACCTAGCATGTAGCCCTCACCAGAAGCTGAGCAGCTGCTGGCACCACCATGCTTCTTGTACCTAGCCTGCAGAACTGTGAGCTAAACAACATTCTTTAGATTATATGTTGTCCAGCCTCAGGTATTCTGTTACAGAAACACAAAATGGACTAAGAGGTGGAAGGCATATCAGGCTCAGTCTAAAAGCTTATGTTTTAACATGTATTTGGGGGAAAGAGATAAAACCTTTGGTAAGGAAAAGTGCCTCTCACATAAAACTGTAACTTTGAAGGGTTATAACCTTAATGCATGGGTGAATGAGAAAAAAAAAATACATGCTATAATACTAAAAATCAACAAAGAAGCTTATCTTTGTCTAGGATATGGGTGAGAAAAAAGTTTCTCCTGAAAATTTCTATCAAGTCTATGACTCTCAAAGGTCCAGAGTTTTTATTTACACTACCTGTAGAGATTAGTTAGGTATCTGCAAGCCAAAAAATTCAACATAGAATTGGTTTCAGGGCAGTGATAAAACCAGGCTGCAAAACAGTTCCATATATAATGTCCTGCTGAAGAAGAACTTGCCACCCAATATCATATAAAACAAAATGAAATAAAAAACATGTTACCATAAGATGAACAAGTATGACAAGAAGGAGAATTTGAATCCCAAGAATATTATAAAATAGAACAATCCAATAGAGTCCATCAAATTTGAATATTTAGAATCATAACAGAAATAAGGTAAATGACTAAAAACATTAAGATAATAATAAGAAAATATATAAACTGGTGGATGATAAATCATAGACTATCCAAAATAAAAATAGAGAGATTGAAATTTAAAAAGTCCTCAATAGATTTAACAAAAATTAGAGGCAGCTGAAAAGAGAGGTAATTAAACTGAAAGAGATTGGATGAAATTCACCAGAATGAAATATATATGGAAAATATAAAACTAAGGTTAAGAGACATAGAGAAGGTGTGTGTGTGTGTGTGTGTGTGTGTGTGTGTTTGTAATAAAAATACATGAAATGCCAAATTTGTACCCACACACGTTCATATTATATATATGATTGATGTTACACAGAAAGAATAGAGATTAAGGGAAAAACAAAATTCAAGGAAATAATGACTAAGAAGTTTATAGCATTGAGAAAATAATTGAATTAAACACCAAAATAAATATGATAGATAGCTAAGAGTTGGAGGGGAGGGGAGGAAAAGAGCAATGGATTAAGAAAATACATATGAGGGGTGGTTGGTAAAACTGTGTGTGTGTGTGTGTGCGTGTGTGTGTGTGTGTGTGTATTTATATATATGCTTATACATACAAATCTATACTATCTATATATCTATGCCTAAATCTGTTTTGTACCTGAAATATTTAGTAATTGAAAAAAATAAAGAACATATACATCTGTAGCCACACCAAACAGAGATAGCTGTTATTACATTTTAGTGAGTATTCTTTCAGTATATGTATATATGTGTCTGAAATGGGTCTCATTGGACTAAGATTGATGTGTCAGCAAGACTGCATTTCTATATAGAACCTCTGGGGGATAATCCATTTCCTTGTTTTTTCCAGCTTCTAGAGGATGTCTGCATTCCTTGGCTTGTGGCCCTCTTTCTCCATCTTCAAAGTCAACAATGCCTCATTTCTCGGACCATTCTTCTGTAGTCATATCTTCCTCTGTCCCTCCTCTTCTGCTGTCCTCTTCCACTCTTAAGAACACACATGACTAGATTGGACCCACCTGATAATCCAGGATAATATTCTCATGTTAAATTCCTTAATATAAATCACATTTACAAAGTTCCTTTTCATGGATTCCAGGGTTTAGGAGGTGAACGTTTTTTGGGGGCCATTATTCTGCCTACTGCTATACATCTATACACATACTCTGTCTATATATTAGATATATGCACTATATACATGTATATGCACACATATGTACACATATATGCATAAATGGAGATTTAAAAATTCAGTTTCTACTTTAGGTACAGTTTTGTGCCCTGATTTTTTCATACTTAATATAAGATGGTGAACATTTTTTTTCTTCTTCAACCTTTATTTTAAGTTGCTGGGTACCTGTGCAGAATGTGCAGGTTTGTTGCGTAGGTAAATATGTGCCATGTTGGTTTGCTGCACAGGTCAACCCACCACCTAGGTGTTAAGCCCAGCATGCATTAGCTCTTCTTCCTGATTCTCTCCCTGCCCCCTACTCGATAAGCCCCAGTATATGTTGTTCTCTCCACCATGTCCATGTGTGATGATGAACATTTTTAATAACTCTAAATATTATTTGAGAATATACTTTTAAATTACTATATAATGCTCCATTGTATGCATTGTTATATTTTAATCAATGAATTTCATTATTTTGACATGGAGATTTTTTAATAAATAATTTTGCAAGGATATTCTTGTACATATGTATTTGAGTTTGTCACTATTTCTTCAGAAATTGCTTAATCAAATGTATCAAATGTCTTATTCATTTTGAATGCTAATACTTTTTTGCAATTCACTTTCGTAAAAGGGTTTACCAATAGGCATATGTTATTCTTACCAATCATTAGCAAGAGTATTCATTCCCCACCTTTTTACCAACACATTATCCTATTTACACACACAAGCAAGCAAACAATAAAAAATTTCAATAAGTTTTATATGTGAGATCTCCAGTTTTTTAAATCAACAATTACTTTTAAAAGTTTGCTCAGGGGTTATGGAGCTATAGGTTGTCTTTGGCCTGGTGCATAGATATACAAAAGCAGAACTGCAACTCCCAAAGATAAAGGGAAGAGATTTTTTTGGCCTCAGAGGAGTCAACCAATTCATACCAAGCATTTCCTATTAAATCTACTAGACAGGTTTCCCACTTCTCTCTTACTTAGTTAAATGAATTGCAAACATTTGCAAACATGAGGCTAAAACTTTATGGGGTTTGTTATATTTGATAATTCTTCAATGAAGGATCATTTGGGTTTGGTAGAGAAAGAACTTTCTGCTTCGATGATTGATTTGGACCTGTAGTGCATCTTGAGATAGTTATTTCTAGATAGGGAAAAAGTGAAAAGCAGCATATTGAGAAACGTCTATTTCAAAACTTGGGGTAAAAATATTTACTTAGCAGGTATGTGTTAGTCAGGGTTCTAGTAGGAAGCATATGGCATGCTCAAAGGGCAATGGAAGAGAGACTGATGAAGGGAGTATTTACAGAGATATGAACAGGGTTAACGGATGGTGAAGTGATGTGAGACTAACAATAGTAGGAATTACATGAAAAGATAAGAGGAGAAAATTGTGCTACTGAAATCTGGAGAGGGGATCCATAATGAGAGGGCCACCTGATAAGAACTGCCAAATCACAGCCTGGCAGACAGTGGGCAGAACAGATAACTGGACTTTTATCTCCTCTCATCTTCTCATTTTTTTGCCAGTGTCTTCATTGGTTGTAATCACCTGAAAGCTTAAGGGCAAAGGGGACAAACTGATGCAGTCCATATCTTCTTGAGGCCTGGAGCAGAGTAGAGAGGGTGGAGAACGGATATAGAGGCATAAATAGAGAATATCCACTACCGCCTATATGAGAGGTAGTTTATAAATGTTATCAGATTTAAGCTTCACAATAGCCTTATAAGATATATTTTATTCTACTCCCTACCCCCAGTTTACAGATGAGGAATTTGATGAACAAAAAGGTTAACTGACTTGTTCAAAGTTAGACAATTAATAAATGGCAAAACTAGGATTGAAATCCAGGTCTGCCTAACACAAAATTTCATACCCTTAATCTACTATAAGACATTGTCTCTTACAAGTTTATTTAGGACCCTTTTATGTGTCAGGAATAGTGCTAGGTGCTGCAGGGAATACAAGGATAAAAAAATCCCTGCCCTCAAAAAGGTGAAATCACTATTTTTTACATGTACTGTCTTCTTTAATCCTCATAGCAATGCTATGAAATAGGACCATTATCATCACCATTAAACAATTATTTAACAAATACAATGATTATAAGTTATGATTTTGCACCTTTAAAAAACCATTTAATAGTCTTCTTTGAAGATAGTTTCTTAGCCTATAATACAGATCTACCTCATTCTTTTAATGATTACATAGTAGGTGATTACACAGAGATTTCATTATTTAATCAGTCCCCTATTGAGGGACATTTGGGTTGTTTCCTGTTATGTTCTAGTGTAAATAATACTTCAGTGAACAATCTTGTACATTTATCTTTGTATGCCTTTGCAAATATATCCTTGGGTTAAATTCCTAGCAGTGGAATTGCCTAGTGAAAGAGTAGGTGTAGTTATACTTTTCATGGATTTTCCAAATGGCTCTCCAAATAATTTGTACTACATTCCCTCTAACAGAATGTAAAAGACCTTTATTTCTACATGACAGATGGGGGTATTAAGGATCAGAGAGGTTAAATAAATTGCTTGGGTCGCAAAGCTAGTGAATAACAGACCTGGCTGTGAACTCATACCTGTTTAACTTTAGTGCTTTCATTTTTCAGACTATGTTGTAGATAGCATCAGGGAGAGATCAGTTTAGCTCTAGGTAAATATTTTATTAAGTTTATTTACTGATCATGGCTTTTAATGATGTGGTTATTTCTGATTTTGTTTTTAACACCATGTAGGTACAGATGGTTTAAAATAGGAGTCAGAACACTATGGTTCATGGGCCACATCAGGCCCATCACCTGTTTTTATATAACCTGTAAACTAAGAATGGTTTTATGTTTTAAAATGGTTGAAAAAAATCAAAAGAAGAATACTATTTTATGACACATGAAAATTTCATAAAGTTCAAATTTCACAGTCTATAAATAAAGTTTTATTGGAATGCAGCCACCCGTGCTAATTTGGTTATGTATTGTCCAAGGAGGCTGCTTCCACACTACAATGACAGAGTTGAGCAGTAGTGACAGGGACCTTATGGCATGCAAAGCCTAAAATATTTACTATCTGTAACTTGTTCAGAAAAAGTTTGCTAACACCTGGTTAAAAACTATAGAATTATTCATTTAACAAATACTAAGCGTTTATTCTTTGTAAAACAAAACTCAGGGAGCAAATAGTCCTATGGATTTTAAAGATTTTTAACATGGTGAACCCCCTTTTCAAATGAAATTTTACCCAGACCAAAAATACAGTATAGATAAAAGCCGAACTGCTCTGTCATGACAGGGACAGATGTCCAAGAGTCTCACGTAATTGACTTTCCCCTCGTTTTTCCTCTTGCCTTCTCTAGTAGCAGATTTTGAGGCACTTGTAGCTATAGGGATGTGTGATCCAAGGCCACCATGGAATGTCATTTGAAAATTACTGCTATACTTCATTTCTTTATCTGACAGAGAAAGAGAAAGACCCAGAAAGTTAAGTGAGTTACCCAGAGAAGTTAAGTGAGTTAAGTGAGAGACCCAGTGGCATGGCTGAGACTATCATCCAAGTATCTGGATTTTAATGTGTATGGGGTGGGAGTGGTCTTGGATGTCCACACAAATAAAATTTGTGAACAGGATCAGTCTTCTCTGTAGACAAATATTCTTTCTGACTAATACTAAGTACATCTACTTCAAAGCTTCCATTGCACAGAAGAGAATATAAGGAGGTAAAGTAACTTTCTTAACAGAAATTAGTGAGTTGCTGAAAAAGGAATTTTGGCTGCCCTTCTGGTGACATTTACCTTAAAATCAGACTGTACCCTACCTCACTCTAGTTATCTTTGAAGGCAATTTGGCTACTATCAAAAAGACAAAAAATAACAAATACTGGCAAAGATGTGGAGAAAAGTGAACTATTATATACTGCTGGTTGAAATGTTAATTAGTACAACCACTATGGAGAATGGTATTGAGGTTTCTCAGAAAAACTAAAAACAGCTACTATATGATCCAGTAATTCCTCTGCTGGGTATAATACATCCATAATAAAGGAATTCAGTATATTGAAGTGATACCTGTACTCGTATTTTATCCTATCTGCACTCAGTTTATTGTAGCGCTATTCACAATAGCCAAGATATGGAATCAACCTAAGTGTCCATCAGCAGATGAATAAAGAAAATATGGTATATGTGCACAATGGAATTACTATTCTGTCATAAATCAAGTGAAATCCTGTCATTTGTAGCAAGATGGATGAAACTGGAGGTCATCATGTTATGTGAAATAAGCTAGGCACAGGAAGACAAACATCATGTGTTTTCACTCATAGGTGAAAGCTAAAAAACTGGATCTCATAGAGTTAGGAAGTAGAATAGTGGTTCCTAGAGGCTGGGAAGGCAAGAGGGGAGGGAGGAATGAAGGGAAGTTGTTTAATGGGTACTAATTGATAGTATAGTATGGAAATTACAGCTAACACTTTATTGTATGTTTCAAAATAGCTAGAAGAGAAGTTCGGAATGTTCCTATGACAAAGAAAAGATAGATGTTTGAGGTGATAAGTATACCAATTACCTTGATTTGATCATTAAACCTTGTATACAGGTATCAAAATATCACATATACCCCTAAAATATGTACAACTATTATGCATCAATAAAACATGTTAAAAAGGAAAATATAAATCAACAGAGAAGTAATACTATTAGTATTTAATTTATTAGAAATAAGTGTTATTATCTTCGGTATAGCACCAGATGACTTGAAGAGGGAGTGGCTAGGAGGGGAGAATTAGCAAACTATGTAGTTAGTCAGGAACTGGCCTTACATGTAAGGTTATGAACTATGAATGTTTAAGTCAGCTCTTAAATACTTAGCAAAAACTGCCTAGACTTTTGACTAGTCAGACCACATCTCCTTCTGCTACTCACCTTCTGGGTATTTTTCTGGCATGTTGATAGCTGCTTGATGTATGGTAAAAGCATTGGTGGGAGAGAGGATTATAATGAGTAGCTCAATACAGGTCTTGTTGCCATCTGTGTATGTATCTTTTCCTCATTAGTT